>NC_089590.1:36660117-36960117 GCF_019320115.1 Miscanthus floridulus | reverse complement strand
CAACAACCTCATCTCCATCTCCACCGTTGGATGGACCAGATTGACGGTGGAGATGAAACCTGACTGAAACCCTAGATCACCGAGCTCGGATCGACGCCTCCCGCTCCTCCCCGGGTCTATTCCGCCTCCACTGATACACTCCCTCTCCCCCGACTCCTTTAACCCCCAGCACTGCGTCGCGCCGCGCCGGCAACCTGCCTCTCCACCGATCCAACTCCAAAGTCCAAAGTCCACTGCCCCCTTGAGCGGTTGCTCAATGGCGAGAGGTGGGGCGTCGTCGGTGTGGGGCCCGAGCCTAGCGCTGGTGACTACATTGGTGGCGCTACTCGGTCTTGGCCTCGTCGGCCCGTAGCTCTACTGGTACGCCATGGAGGCGCTCACAGCAATGGCCACATGCCCAACCTATGACTGCAACTACGATGCGTGCTCGCTCCTCGACCTACCAGAAGGTGCGCCTCCGGCCCCCCTCGCTACCTCCTCAGATAATGGCGTTGCCGCTCTTCTTAGATCCAACCGACGCGATTGGATTGTCCTTCCCTTTGCTTTTGTGCTGATGTCCTTGTCTGCACTGCATGCAAGCAGTGCTTACGCAGCAGTGAGTTACTATTGGATTTTGTTGTGCCCAAGACATTATACGGTCAGTGGATGATACTTCAGTTCAAAGATCTGCACTATACTATTGGTGCCCCTTTTTTGTCTCACAAGCGAAGATTTTGTTGTGCCCAAGACATGCTAGTTGTTTGCTTATTATAGATGAAGTTTGTTGGAGGGCAGCGCAGATAGCAACAGATTTTTAAATTGGATGAAGTACTGATAGCTAGTTGTTTACTGTTGTACAAATCTAATCGATTTTCATATATTAGAAAAAAATCTGTTGCTATAATTGTTGGAGTTAGTATGAGGGAGAACAATGTGTAACTTGTCTGACCTCATTTCATTGTATGTAGCCTTCAATTTTCTGGTCACAGGATGTATTGGTAATTGGTATTCACATGACTTAGCATGTGTGGGTGCTGCTTATGTAGATGTGATTGATAGATAAGTGTTTCTGCCATATACAGATTAGGTGTTGCTGCAATTGTTTTCGTTGATGCTGGAGTCTTGTACATGGCTCCTTATATGTTTTGTCATCAGAGTTTGCACATTTATCACTGCAATTCTTGTTTGTAGTTACGTCATACCTCCACATAATTGTACATTGAACCATATTATAATTTAAGGAATGGCAATTAGTTCTCCCTAGTTTCTATATCATACTATAGATGTTCTCATGCAGTAAACTTTCTTGTCAGTTTAGTACTTATAGTAAGTCCTCATGCTTGTCATATCTCTTTGATCATTGAGCAGGATGACTAATAAGTTGTCAAGAAAGTCTCTTTGGGGGCATCATTAAAATCAAGCCTATGAAGAAAAGAAGGTACACTATGAATCATATCCCCTTCCCTGTTGTAGCTTTATGGTTACAGTACAAGCTTTTTTATGAAACCTGTCCTTACTTACTGCATTGAACCTAGACTTGCTGCTTGTATAGGTTTAAAATGGCTAAGTATTATAGAGCAACAAACCCAATCATCCATGCCACACAGGTCAGCTAGCGAGCCAGCCTCCTACTCTCTCATTCTCTCGTGCGCCTGCCATTGCTCTAGCACTTCTGCCCCAAGTCATGGAGTTCTCGTCTTTGATCGATCTTCATACAAACAGTTGTTTTTAATAGAAGAAGTTGATCCGTATTTGAGGTTTCCTCTTTTGGAGATCTCGAGATGCGATCCAATTAAGAACGACCCTAGCGATTTCTCGGAGTGGAATTAGAATGCATGGATCTAATATTGATATATGCCGTCCTTCATGCTCTTCCACTAATTATTAAATCCATCTTCCGTTTATATTAGTGTTTAATATTTTGGAATTAAGTGCGGTGAAAGGGTATAGAGAGTTACCCAGATTTTTATATGAAACATTTGCTTTGCGTTGTCTTGGTATAGAATGGCATTCCTTCATATAAAATAAAATCTTCAGTTAAGTTATTCATGATGATGATAGTTTGTGATGGAAACTACAATGTGTTCAGGTGAGAATGGAACTATTGATGGTCAAGGCAGTGCATGGTGGGATATGTGGAAGAAGGGCACACTGCTCTACACAAGGCCTCACCTTCTTGAGCTGATGAGCACTTTTGATATCATCATCTCTGATGTTGTCTTTCAGGATTCACCATTCTGGAACATTCATCCTGTTTATTGCAGGTGAGCAACATAATTCTGTTTACCTACTTCTGACTAGAATCTCAACGTGTTCCTTGTTCCTTATGCGTGTTTACAAAGAGGAAACCACTAGACTACTCACGAACTAGGCAGAGATGATGCACTGCCATCTTTCTAGCATTTTTTTGTAGTCCAGATGCTTTGTTCCTTTGGCCACATAGTTGTTTTGATGCTATATGCAGTAACATTGAGTAGACAGGTACAACTTGTACCCTCATTCATTTGCACCATCATAGATTGCGCAAGAACTCCAGGCTGGGTGTCCAATCATGTCATCATAAGAGTACAAAAACTGTTAGGAGCAACCAGTGAACCATAACGAAGTACAGAAATATCCATATAATATACCCAACAAAGCCAGCACATTGATGTAGGTTCAAATTGTTTTCTTGCAACTGTTTCTTGCAAATGCGTACTTGTGGTCCAAAATCTGCTTTTATTGTTGTCCCAGCTGAGAAATAAATGCTGGATAATCTTTCCTGTGTGCAGCAATGTTGTGATTAGAAATGTGACTATCCTAGGTCCACATGACTCCCCCAACACCGATGGAATTGAAGCTGTTTCACATTTCTGTTTCAGGGTTTCTCTACTTCAGCTCTGATTTCATTTGTGTTGGCACATGCTAGACACTCAGGTCTCCACCGCCGCTACCACACACTAGGCACGCAGAATCAGGATGCCACTCCAACATCCATTGCAACAGATCACCGATCTCGCCACCTGCAGTCCGCGGAGCCTACAACAGATTGATCATGGCGCCATCCTAAACAGCATCTGGCATTAGTTCCAAGTAGTTAGTTCGATCCCGGTGATCAAGTAATTTCGCAATGTTATTTTTACAGCATCTGGCATTTGTTGCTCTATAATACTTAGCCATTTTAAATTTGGCTGCTATTAACTATTCTTGAACTGAACCTAGACTTGCTGCTTGATTATTTAGTAGAAATATGGCTAGTACTTTAATCGTTACTAGCACTGCCTTGCTAGTGATTTAATAAAGCAATTTAGTTAGTAAAAATATGGCTAGTACTCTGAACTGCAACCCAATTATCCAAATTTATACAGAGAAAACAAAATGTAAGAATGACTAAAGTAGAATGCTACCTATCTACAATGTTATTTTTACTCAAGTTGCTCTTTTGGTTGTGGGAATGCAATGTTAGTAGCATTGGCATTACCAGCATATAGTAGTTATAATGAGGGGAAGATATGCATACAGATTGCATGTTTTTGCTTAACATCCGGTCATTGGGGCTTATTAGTGGACAAATTGGTGTTGCTTTCTGTAAAATAAAGGTGACATTGCTCTAGTTGTATATCATATTTGAGAGTCTAGTTGTAAAAAAATCTAGATTCAGTAAATATATGACTACAAAATGGGGAATGTATGAATAGTCCACAAAATGGTCGTACTCCTCTTGTAAATGAGATATATGTAAGTTCCATAATTATTGGATACATGTACTTTACTCAAGTAAATGCCTGGTCAACACTTGTATGACCTTGTTAAGTGGATTCATGCTATGTAGGAACATATGCTTGCAGAGAAGGAAAGAGAACCAGAAGAAGCACTAAAGTAGAAGCTCAGTTTGAGGCAACACTCCAAGCAGAAAGAGAGGAAGCTACTAGGAAGCGAGCTGTGCTGAAACTTTAGAAAGATTGAGGTAGGTCTGCATGATGTTTCAGTTGATGATGCCTTTGCCTAATCTTTTGCTACATTGTGAGAACACCAAACTTTCTCTATGTTTGTTGGAACGACTTTGTGCACTATGTTGTCAAAAACTATGTGCATCTTATTTGCATCTATTTGACCTTGTGTGATGAAACCTGATACTAGTGTGATGTTTGAACCTGCAAGCAATTGTGTCTTGTCTTATGGTCTAGAATGTATGTGGATGATGGCTTGGCTGATATGTATGAGCTATGATGAGAATGCTGGAAACATCTGTGTGACATTCGTCATTGAATTAATACATATGGCAATGCTACATTCGTCATCGAATGAAGGTAATTTTATGATAACCCACATTCGTCACAAAAGCTTGTCTAAATCAGGGTTCCCAGGACAATTTATGACGGTTGGCATATTAGGTGATGAGTTGACCAACCAATATGTGACAGTCACAGTCGTCATTAAATGATAACAATACATGATGACACAACAAAACCATCACAAAAGGTCATCACATTTTGTGATGGTTTTCCATATTTTCGTCACAAGGTACATTTTGTGACGGTCGTTATATGACGACCTTCATGACGGTGGTTTTTGTCATACCATTCATTTTATGACAAATTCTGTACTTTCCATGACACTTTCAGTTTGTTATAAAAGCCCAAATTTTTTGTAGTGCGTTGCTGACGGCTAGGTGCTTTGGCCCTACACTGCTGCTCCTCTTCCTATTTCTGCTTCTTATACACTAAGCACTCCATTAACGAATGCTTGGTAGATCGATGAATAGGGCAGTAAATAGGGAGGTCATCAGGTTTACCTTGGCATCGGGGCTGAGCTTTACCCTTTTCAGCGGCGAGGACTTCGGCATCTCCGTTCTTGTGCTTCTTGTCCTTGCCCTTCTTCTTATCCTCCGCTGATCGGGAAGCGTCGAGCTGTCCGTGCACTCATAGAAGTGAAGATAAGAATATGATAAATTGATAATAAGTCTTACAAGATGTAGAAGTGAAGATACAAGACTTTGTCGAACCTCCAAGACTAGATCTCGAACTTAAGCATGAACCCAACTCGACCCTCACTCCCGCGCTACTAATCTACTACATTAGAGTGCTCTAGATCTAATCCTTCTGGTGTGTCTTGATCTGAATGAGAGATATGAATTAAGGTTTTCAAGATAGCTCTAGGGAGGGGGTAGAGGTTGCTATATATAAGCCGAGGTAGAGTAGGGGGCAAGGAATCAAGGTCGAGTAGGGGGCAAGGAATCGAGGTGGAGTAGGGGGCAAGGAATTGCCACATCATTGATCCATGTCAACTCTCTCGACCACCGTTGAATAAACTGACCTAAAACCACCTTAAAATCAACAGTGTACATCGTAGGAAGGAGTATGAAGTGGCGGAGGGCGAGCGGGCTCCATGGCAGGCCAGCCGGCCAGCCCACTTTCATGGCCGTTTGGCCCAAGCTTCGGTGTGGTGTCTTTTGGAACCTTCTAGAGTTATCTTTCATAGTTTTTGTGGGTTAAATCACTTATTATCGTCAATTTGCTTGTTTGGCATGTGTGACAGTGTTCCCGTAAGCTATTTTCTGGATAAATCCTCCTACATACAAATATTTACCAAAGCTCTTAGAATTTATTAGTTTAAACCCCTATACCTTTGTTTAGTGATGGAATTAAGTACATATGTAGGATATGTTCATGATTTATAATTGGTGTTAACGACCATCAACAAACTCTGCCACACTTAACCTTTGCTAGTCCCTGAGCAAAGCCAAACTCAGTAATGGATCAGGAGTTGCTACAATGTTTTCACGCCTCAAAAGTACATAGGTGTTTAATCAAAAATTCTCCTCCGAATTAGAATAAACTGATATTACTTTCAAACTTACCCATATTACCTTCAACCATGGGGCTTCTTAGCCTTCACTTGGGTCTTGAGCAATTGAAAGACAGAACAATCGAGTCAAGCACTATGTCTCAAGTTCTTTGCTCTACCATTGTTCTAGAGTTTTTATAAATTTTCAAAATAAAATTCAAAGATTCCATTGTATGACACTCTCAAGTCTCTCAATATATGTGGTATTTATGGATCCTCACCAAGGCAATAAACATGTTATGCCTTTTCTCTTCCTACCACTAAAGCTTATGTGGAGTTTATAGGTAGGGAGAAAGCTAGAGCATACTTGCAATGCATATATTGTAAAGTCAAACAATAGATCCAAAGAGAGTTGAGTCATACAATCAAATCAAGATGTGCATGTGTATGGATGTATATGCTGGATATATATAGTGGTTAACCTAATTCTACTTTGCTCCTTGAAAACTTATCTCTCTTTTGAAACTTGGAAACAATTTTATAAGAGAAAAGGGGCTATCTTATTCATCTTTTTTTTAGGCGGGCATCTATGTACCCATTGTTTTAGATATCTCGGACACTTGTCCATTTTTTTCAATTTTTTTCTTTTTTTCTTTTTTTATGAATAATTTTTGCATAGCCCATGCCTCTTTTCTGCAACCAAACTTTAAGAGAGATATCAACAAGAACTTGGAGCATTTATTTGGTGGATGAAAAACCTAACAATCATATTTTTGTGTTCACCCCCAGTGTAGGAGTATAACATTTTTGGGTAGATCTAGATGGATGGCATATTTTTGCGCCTATCCCCTGAGTAGGAGTAGTGCATATTTGGATGGTGTGTACGCGATCTTGATTTTAAGAGCATGGTAAACCTCTCATAAGGGTCAACAAAGCTTGACAAAACTCACTGCAAAAGCAAGCAGCATATATGTGGAAGTTTTCCTAGCCTAAATAACATGTACGGCTCTGGTAGGAATTCAAGCTTTGTCATATAGGAACTCATTATGTAACATTTTTATGTTTTTCAAAATATAAATCTCTAGAACTTTAGGATCACATGGAACAAGATAAACAGCATGTAACACCATAAAATTTGCTTCTCTTGAAATAGAGCTAAAATGATTCAATTTTGTGTTTTTATGCTCATGAAAACATGGGGAAATAATAAATTTTTATTAAATTAAAATTTATCTTCAGGTAGAAATATGTTTATTGCATTCATGCCGGTCGCACCATGTGTTTCTATGTGCAAAATGTGTTTTTTTAAATACGTTTAGGAAACAAATATCTATCTCTAGGAATTTTCTAGCTTCTTTTTGAAATTTAATTCCTACCTCCTTCACCTTAATCGTTATGTTCTAAGTTCCCAATAATATTTTCATGAGCTCCAAATACTTTATTTAGGTTCATCATGTTCCAAAGTATCTCTGGAAATTTTCCCCAAATTTTCGGAGGTCTCGGAGTATTTTTCATGGCTTAAATATCAATTCTGGACTTTTCTAGAATTATTTTATTTGTGAAATTAATTTATTCCAAAAATAAATAATATATCTCATTTTCAACAAACTCTCAAAGCCCATGTGCAATAATCCTAATAAATCTCAAAGGCCCATGCATTTATTTACTAATAGGCTTTAATGATTATTTAGGTCCATTAGTAAATATGGAGGGTGCAACATCAATTAGTACCATATTGCTAGTTGATATATATGTGGGGAGTTTTTCTTCCTATAAATATGTACAAACCCATTAGGCAAAGTACATCAAAGCTATCGTAAGGGGAGCCCCTAGTTTGGAAAATCCCTCGTATAGTAAATTAGATTTTTCTCCTTCTCTAGCTATCGCCATCGCCGTCGCTGTCGCCGCCTCACTGCCCGATGTTGTAGACCCACCATAGACCACAAGAAGGCCCTAGGTGAGTTTGCCTTCTTCTCCTCTTATTCCATGTGCTCTCAGCTCATCAAACCATGGCCTCTAGGACCCAAACCAAGCACTCCGGAGAGCTTCTCGCTGCCGGTAATGGAGATCCGCCATGCCGGTTTTCTTCTTCGGCCGGTGACTCTGTCCCCCTCCTTTCTAATTTGGGTTGTCCAGATTCAATACAATGGTCCAAGATTGCCCGTACCCCATCATTGAGTTTATTTGCAAAAGATCCCCTACAGTTTCGCGTAATATAACTTGCAGTCCATAGCGCACTTCCAGAATACGTTTTCCTATTCCAAAAGCGTAGTTTCTTTCTAGTAGATTCAGAATATGTTTTCTCTTTTAGAAAGCATAAAATCCCTCTGTTAGATTCAAAATATGTTTTCTTCTTTTGAAAACGTAGTTTATTCAGTTAGATCCAAAATACGCTTTCATCTATTTATAATTTTGCCACTAGTCTTATTTAGGCCATAAAATCTTCGTTTTAACTCCGTTTTGATCCATTTAAGTTGTGTTAGATTCGTAATTGAGTAATATACATGTTCATCCTATTGTTAAATATATTTTCAACTTTTGAAATTTGAGGTTAGATTTAATCTATTATTTTATTAAAGGAAATCTTGTTTAATTCATAACTTTTTCATTATAGCTCCAATTTGAGTGCTTTTCACGTCTGTGTTCGTAGCAAGACATAGATTCATTTTACAAACTTTTCATCTTGATTTTATGTCTGGTGTACTATTCTAATTTAGATCTATTATTTGCTTCATGTATGATTGCATGGATGCTTGTGTGGTGCTTTATGATCATATCCGGTCGGTGAGCTTTGCGTTGGTGATATAAAAGAAGTTGGTGATCTAGAAGAAGTCCTTTGAAGGTTACAATTCAATAGAAGAAGTATTTGAGTTTAAGGCAAGTATAGCATGGGATCTTCCTTATTATCCTATTCACCTTAATATCATTTTAATCATATGCATGTGTCTACCTTGGCAACCATAGTAATTTTTCTAACTATTTGATATCCTAGATTCCTTGATTCCTATGGGTTATTGCACTGGGTAGTATAATGCTAGTGCTCGACTAAAGCCATGAACTTGCAACTTGACTAATGGAATATATAATAAACACTAAAAGATGCTTTTTAGCAACATGGAACAAGGGGGCTAGAGCATTGGGCTATTTTATGGTGCTCTAGATTCCTCTCCCTAAGGACTTATCTATAAGCGAACATCTGGGACTTACAATACAGCTGTAAGGGCTACATGGCTCTGGCTTTAGCTCTATATGAAGACCTTTTTCTAGCTTGTTAGTGGTTACCTTTATGGCACAAGAGGGGCTCCAACAAGTATGATCTCGACCTGCCAAGAGGGTGCACTTTGGTTTCTTGGTATTTTGTTAGTCACTCCTTAGAGGGGAGTTCATGCATATTGATGGGGAAACCTAGCGGCCCTAACTTGTTAGACAAACCTTTGAAAGGCTTCATAATGAACCATGCTGACCTTCCTTGGTAGTGGGTCAAGAGGTTGCCCGCCTCGGGCGAAAGGGTAAATCATGACTCATAGTGAAAGTGTACAACCTCTACAGAGTGTAAAACTAGTATATCAGCCATGCTCATGGTCACGAGCGGCCTTGGACCCTTAAGGAATAGATGATGAACACTGATGATACTGATGATAAAGATGCTCACTAATGATTATTGTTTATGTTATTCATTATTCATGTTTACCTAATCATGTATTTATATGGGCTTGTGAATAAACTTGTTGCCACCCAATTGCTAAAAGATGACTCATTAAAAGCTAATTGTAGTTAAACCAGTATCGGCCTTTTGATCCTCATGAACCCCATATTATTTTTGTTGAGTATGACATGTACTTATGCTTGCTTTACTTTTTAAATCTTTAAAAAAATCCTGAATGGGCACCAGATTGCTAGAGTTTGGAGGAATTAGGCTTGTGATCAACCAGTCAGTTGTCCATGTGGAATTAGAGTCTTCACCCAAAGATCAGAGTTGTCTTTCTGCTGTTTGTTGTCTAAGGTTATATCATTTATACTAAGTATGTTATATATTAAGCATTGTATATTGATATTACCTTTATTTTTAGCTACATGTGAGATTTGACTTTCTAGGCTCACATATAGTGTGTATCTGGTTTTGTTCTTAAAATTGGGTGCTACAAAGTAGCTTAGACCTTCTCATATCATATCCGCCAATTACCTAGACTTAGATCAAGCATATGCTACCCCCGAGTTTTAAGTTCAGAGTAAATCCTTATATCAAAACAGTTTTATCCAAAACTTAGGAGAATTCATGGTTGAAAACTAGGTACTTGAAAGGAATTACAACAGAGCAACTATTCATCATTTCCACTATAACAGATTATCTTCAGAGTCCTTTTTTATTTTATTCAGCTCCTAAAAACAAATTAAAGTAAACTAGACACACTCTATTTATTTTGTTTTCAATTATTCATCTTTTTTTCTAATATATCTAAGAATAATAAAAGGAAAAGAAATACTTATCTAGATACACGGGGGATGCCTTCTCCCCCAAGCTAGTTGTTGTCATGGTTGCTCAACAAGGTGGCCGAATGTGGAGGTGCTAGAACAGAGCCTCCCAATTTTGATTTTGCTATTGCTGTTGTTGCTAGAGGCTGGCCATCTCGTGTCCCATGCTTACCTGCCATTGTGCATGATTATGTAACGTACTTTGTATGGCAGCATTTGTCTCTTCAATGGTTGTGAGTCTATTGTCGAATCAGTGGTAGGCCTCCTAAGAGTCATGATACCCTCAGTTTGTTCTTGAAGATGTGGATTCTTGAGGTGACACCTCCAGTAGTGGCACTTCCACTGGTGGTGCCTCCTTATTTTACCAAACCCGTTCTAGTTTTGAGTTTGATCTAAGTTTGACAGGTTCATCCTTTCTTGACTTGTTCCTCCTCCTTATTCAGCATTTTGAAATCAACCATCAGTAGTAGAAACTGGTGACATCTTGTGGGCATCGTTATTGTCGGTTCAGAACTTTCACTTGTAGAATTTGGGGGATCAACTCCCCCACACTTGCTCGAAGTGTGTTATGCTCACAAAGATAGGGTAGAGATCAAGTGCATGGGCTCTGTTGGTGGAAAACACCAATAGAACCAAACTTATTTATTCTTCTCTAACCTTAGACACATTGAATCATGTTACGGTTGATGTTATGTGCATTCATTCTTATAACATGGGTGATAAGATCAGAAAGATGAGTATTAATGTGGCATTTGAATACATTTGTCAAAAAGAGTGGAGTTGCTTAATGATGAGGACATGACACCCATGCATTTGATCATGTTTGGCACATGGTATGGAGGGGTAGGACGCTAGCAAAGGTGTCCAAGTCAAGAAGGAGGTCCGAGGCTAATTTGGTTCGAGTCCTCGAGGTGGAGGCCCAAAGCAACTCAAGTTCGAGTCTGCCTCGGCGTCCAGGACCAGTCTACCTTAAACTGGTCACTTAGGATGCATCCAGACTCCGTTTCTGATGATCCACGTATGGTTGGAAAGCTAATTTGATAAGGAAGCTAATCCAAGTGGTATCACATCAAAAGGCCTTTAGAATCAATGGGAATTATCGAAACAAGTCAGCATCCAGAATATGCCAGGGTGCTACGACACTGTCTTTTAGTCTATTGGACCGTGTATCGTATTCGGGCCCATTAGGGGGTGTGTCTAGGGTAGGCGACAACCCTAAGACCTTTATAATCATACGCCACCACTGTTATTAGGTTTTGGGTTTTGCTTAGATTAATCTATCAAGAACAGTTTCATCGTTCATCGGTTTGTGAGACCACAACTTCATGAGATTAATCAATCATCTGCAATTTGGCTGCTTTCTTTCTTGTTCTTGCTTGTGTTCTTTATTGTGCAGGCAGGGATTAGCCTTCTTGGTGAGGTCAACTAGATTCATGTCTCGGTTGATAACCAGAGGAGTTGTCATGCTAAGATTGCAGGGTTCAATCTTTTGATCT
This sequence comes from Miscanthus floridulus, assembly GCF_019320115.1. NCBI lineage: Eukaryota > Viridiplantae > Streptophyta > Magnoliopsida > Poales > Poaceae > Miscanthus > Miscanthus floridulus. The sequence goes on along the minus strand of NC_089590.1, from coordinate 36,948,403 downwards.
GAAGCTGGATCGGTGTGTCATTCTCTGCCACAATGATAGTTATCACTACCTGATGGAAGATCATGATTCCTATTGATTTTTAAGGCCTTTTGATGTGAGACCACTTGGATTGGCTTCTTTATCAAATTATCTTTCCAACCATATGTGGATCGTCGAAAATGGAGTCTAGATGCGTCCTGGTGACTAGTTTAAGACAGACTGGTCCTAGATACCTAGGCAGTCTCAAACTTGAGTTGCTTTGGGCCTCCACCTTGGGGACTCAAACCGAATTAGCCTTAGGCCTCCTTCTTGACTTGGACACCCTTGGTAGCCTCCTACCCATCCATACCATATGCCAAACATGGTCATATGCATGGGTGTCATGTCCTCATCACTTAACCTATGGAAGGACTGTCTATCTTTACAAAATGTATCAAACTTTATATGATTATGTCTATCATCTTCCAAAGATAAGATATGCAAAATTTTAGCTCATTTGGTTAAGACTATAAGATCAAGAAAGTGGTACTATGAATAAACTTAAGGTACAAAACATGTTGAGTTCATCAGGTTGGATCAAGGAAAGTTGTAACTCAAACATGTTTGTTTCTTTATTTGTATGAATAGCAAGGTCAAAGGAAAGCTTTTTTAAATAATGACCACTTACATTAAGATGTTACCTCATCATTGGAGCATGATGACACCATGTGACAAAGGTAGATGACTGTGGTGATCTTTTCTTCATGCTTGAAGCTTTCCTTGCTTGAGCTGTTCATGAGCATCTTGTCTCCTATGTCGCACTCCTTCTTTCTCATTCTTTTGTCATGCTATCTTTTTGTCCTTTATTTTGTAGATCTTGGCACTTTGTTTGGACCTTCTGCTCCTTTTATTGTTTCTTCTCTTCAAAAGATTAGTAGACAACACATACCCGAAGGAATATACAAATGTTTCAAAGCAAGGATAGTGTTGTCATAGAGCTGAAGGTCATCCTCTATACTATAATAGAGTTAGTTTTAACATTTTAATTAGCATAGAATTTTTATCCCATGTTTTAAATAATATTCCTTGATTGTTCACCACTACTTCAAAATTTTAACAAGGTTAAGGCAAAGATGTGTAAAATCATTTTGAAGAATACCTCAAACCTTTATCTATTTCTACAAATGATCTCCTACCATTCCCAACAAAATTTGAATACTTTCCTAGAAGGGTTAGTCCATATATTTAACCAAATTCTATACAAGTATGTTTTGATTCAATAATCATGTCTGAATAATATTCCGAAGCATACTTGTAACAGAACAAGGAAGCTTAAAAGACTAAAGAGATTCATTCAAGTAGAAACAAGATTATATATGATGACCCAAAGGAGCATGATTATTTAAATTTTTACTTTTTTAGTGATTTAGCAAGTTGAGCTCATCATAAAGGTAGGGATGACCAAGACAAACAAGCAACATGACATGAGATGTTATGAAGAACTCTATCCTCCATACTCGAATTTTGCGAAATGCAAAATCAAGTTTGGATGATAAAATTCTCCTATGAATGTGATTGTATGTTGCATAATGCTTGGTTGGATATACCTTATGTTTCCTTCTTTTTATTGAAATGATTAGTGACAAGCATATCAGAAAGGAGGCTTATCCAATTTACTTATTGGCGAGACCTCATAATCCGTTAAGCAGGACCTTTCCTTGTATTAAGCCTCGATCCTAGAGATGAGGATACTGACAATTTCATGCTCTTCTTCCATCAACCTTTCTTGATTTCTATTGATTCTTGGTTGAGAATTGGTGTTCATTAGAGATGCAACTCAAGTTCTTCCTTGATTGTCTAACAGCATAGCGGAAAGTTGTTCTTCTTTGTTTGTTAGCGATACGCCAGCCATCTTGATGATCAAAGAATGAACTTCATTGGTGTTTGCGTGAAAGCTTCATCTTCAATGACCTAGAGATGTCTTTTGTGTGACCATGATCATTCTCGGACTTACGAGACACAATTGGCAGTGAACCATTGATTGATGATGTCTATTGGCCATTGATTGGCCATGATGTACGCCATGATATAGTGGCATCTCATTGTCTTGTCCTTGTTGACGACATGCGAGCTGGTCTTTTTGAAGATGATGGAAGCAGGCATATTCTGGCTAATGCGAGGTGGGTTGCACCTTGTTTCTCATCAGCCTCCCAGCTTGAGTCCTAGAAAGGCTCAATGCTAGGTTGCCTTCGACATTACTGTAGCCCGTTGATTTGTTCGTCCACTTCCTATGAGTGAGTGTTTCTATTGTAGATCCTTTTTGTGGCACTTGTCTTTCTCTTTGTTCCATAGCTGAAGTGGTGGTTTGGTTTGGGTTCGTAGGTTCATACCAAACCATGGACAGGCACAGCTTATATTCATTCTTTCCTGCAAAATGTTAGTGGACACATTTTCGAGGAAATACAATAAATTTGCATTACAGGTTGTTGTCCATAACTTTTGTAGTTTTCCTCTATGTTAATGAAAGGATGGTTTTATGATTGCTTTAGCATAGATTTTATTTATTAACAAATTTTATGTGTTGGCTGCATTCTAGCATGGTTCAAGGCTAAGATAACTTGCAATAAAAGATAAGTGAATAAACCTTGATACTCATAGTTCTTCCTTCCATAAAGAATGAGCGGGGTCTTCTTTGTGCAAAGTTTTTGGAATTCGTATGCCTTGCTTCATCTCCGGTGTGAATTTAACTCAGGACTTTTCCAATTTGAGTTTGAGAGTTTTCTGTAGGGGTTAGTCCAATAAAATAACCAGTATCAACTATAGCAAGTTTTAGTTCAATAACCAAACTAAACTCTATGTCTAATTTTGATTAAGGAAGGCATCTTAACCTAAGCACCACGCTTAATTTAAAAAGCCTTTGCAAGTGAGATCAGCACTTCAAAACTAAAGCATACTATGGCAGACAAAGATAACATGAAAGCATTATAGAGATTTATTCAAATAGAGATGAAAGAGCAGGATCATGGTGAGTGATTTCTTTTTTAAGACAAAGGATGCAAGTGGATATATGTAGGTAATTAAATATGCTATGAATTTGATATGAGATAATTCAAACTAAATGGAGTGGATGCATGAATTATTTAAAGTAAACATGCAGTGATATGCAAAAATTAAAAGATAACTACTCATAAAGTTTAAAGTCCATGAGCAAGACTATCTCATCTTTCTTGATCATACTTACCGTGACTCACATGATAGAATTTGTGAGTAGTGCAGCGTCTATATTTGTCACTTGAGATGTGATTTGAATTCTTGTGACGTCGACCTTTTCTCCAATCTACACATGGTTATATATATATATATATATATATATATATATATATATATATATATATATGTTTATGCAAACCTGTGAGATGGCAGGGTTCCAATGTTGATGGATCTTGAATGTTCAGGCACCCTAGGGTTCTTTAATGTTTCTTCTTTTCTTATGGAAGCTTGCCGGAAGGTCGAAACGGTGTCTACTATCATGTCTTATTCCATAATTCAATAGAACAGGGGTAATCCTACTAAAGCTAGCGGTATGCTAATGATCTAAATCTTTAAGCCAATTGTTTCTCGGCAACGGTGCCAAAAATGCTTATTGGTATTTATTAACGCAAAAAGAATACAAAGGATTCCGCAAGCGCACAGAATACCATTGTAGCATTTTATCGAGAGTATTCCAGGTATCGTTATTTATATTTTACCACAGGGAAATAATGGAGTAAGACTTATTGAGTAATAGAGGAATATCTATCAATATACCAGCATAGCTTAAGTAGAGGGTAAATATATAGATAGGAATTAAGCATAATGACACTCAGAGGATAGATCTATAAAGATAATGTAAACTAGTCAACTCGGGAGAACAACAGGTGAGGTATATTTCTATGATATTCTTATTACAGGATCAAACTATATATATATATACCTGACTATATCTAAGACTAACTCTACTCTTGTGCACTTCAGGATACCGCTTAGATGGTAGAGCACCCACAATAGATAACTCTACTGATGCGACTACGGTCCTACAATTTAAGAACCTGCTCAATTCAGAGTGGACTATAAAAGATAAACAGGGCTATCACCTTCCACTGCTACCACCCAACTAGAGAACAGGGTGCACTCACAGGCAGAGCATCGTATAAGCACCATGCTTACACAAGACTCGACTACTTACCCTCATCGGTAAACTAGCAAGCTAAGCGCTCTATGAACCCACACACAAAAGTATTGATAACATTTAACTAAGCAAGATATATATTCAAAGTAAACATAGCCATGTAGATAAGAATATGATAAATTGATAATAAGTCTTACAAGATGTAGAAGAGAAGATATAAGGCTTTGCCGAGCCTCCAAGACTAGATCCGGAACTTGAGCATGAGCCCAACTTGACCCTCACTCCCGAGCTACTAATCTACTATATTGGAGAGCTCTAGATCTAATCCTCCTAGTGTGTCTTGATCTGAATGAGAGATATGAATTAGGGTTTTCAAGATGGCTCTAGGGAGGGGGTAGGGGCTGCTATATATAGGCCAAGGTAGAGTATGGGGCAAGGAATCGAGGTGGAGTAGGGGGCAAGGAATCAAGGTGGAGTAGGGGGCAAGGAATCGCTACATCATCGATCCATGTCAACTCCCTCGACCACCATTGGATAAACTGACCTAAAACCGCCTTAAAATCAATAGTATAGATCGTAGGAAGGAGTACAAAGTGGCAAAGGGCGAGCAGGCTCTGTGGCAGGCCGGTCAGCCTATGGGCTAGGTCGGCCATCCCACTTTTGTGGCCGTTTGGCCCAAGCTTCGGCGTGGTGTCTTCTGGAACCTTCTAGAGTTGTCTTTCATAGTTTTTGCGAGTTAAATCACTTGTTATTGTCGGTTTGCTTGTTCGGAGTGTGTGACAATAGTCTCGAGAGCTATTTTCTAGATAAATACTCCTACATACAAATATTTTACCATAGCTTGTGGAATTCATTAGTTTAAACCCACCTATGTTTGGTGATGGAATTAAGTACATATGCAGGATATGTTGACAATTTATAATTGGTGTTAACGACCGTCAACAACCACCAGGTGATGCATTGTAGTGATTGCCCACTAATCGATTAGATCTCTTGACATGGGCATTCCGATTGCACGATTGAGATCGAGATCTAGCCAATTTGGAAGGTGTTGCGGCCTTTGCATCTAGGTGTTGCTAAGCTTGATCAGCTAGGTCTTGAGCCTGCTTGATGATAGTTGCCAAAGGCGTTCCTTCTTGAGCCAAGGCTCCCATAGTCTCTAGGAGCGCCCTGATTTGGATATTATCTTCCTAGGCTACATAGAAGTTAGAATTTAGATTCCTCGGGCGCAGGGCAGATTCCATCACTGTTTGTGGTGGAATTGTATTGATCGTTGGAGCATTGCTGAGACGAAGCAATGGTCGTGATGCTAACGACCCAGCCTTAGTTGTTGCTTGCACGTTGTCCCACATAGCCATGTAGATCTTACAGCTTTCATAAGGATCAATCTCAACCTCTTCATCTGAGTCGTCATAGTCAAGATCGAGATGGGCAGCAGAGTTAGCTAGATCTTTCGGGATCTGAATGAACGAGGTGAAAACTTCACGGCCAGCACGGGTTAAATTGGGATCATCAATCCCTATCAATTTTAGGTTGAAGTCTCCCTAGTGTTCAAATACCAGACTTTCGAAGTGGATAGTCGGTGACACATCGCGAGATAGGTAATTGGTCTATGAGTATGAGTAGTAATTGCCCATAATCGTAGATCAGACAGAGGATGGTGCCACGGCAGCGTCGAAACGCGCCGGATCTAGGTATCAAACCTTGCTGATGATCAGCATGATCAGTCTTCATGCAAGATTCCCCTACCTGGCATGACTCTATCGGTGTTTTTTACCGGTAGATATTTGGTTCTTGGGAAACCCTACTTGGTGCAAAGAACAATCATAGATGGAGACGAGATTTACACTGGTTCGGGCCCCTGGGAAGCGAGTAAAAGCCATACATCCAGTTGCTACTTGTTTGTATTGTGTGTATTCGATGAGATGGCGATTATAATATGGCTAGGCCTATGAAAGAGTCGATGATTACAACAAGAGATATTGCTAGCTATTTATATCTGGGATCACCTTGCCCTACAAGCTAAGAAGTCGTGCCCTAGTCGGAGTCTTGGCGTAATCTAGAGATGTCCTTCCTTGAATAGGGTCATCGTGGGCCTTCAAGTCATCTCTGATCCAAAGTAGGTAGTCGGGGTACCTAGGGGTATGGCATCGATAGTATTGCATTGCTTGTTTGCTTTGTCTTGGTTGGTGGGATTGTTGGGATCAAGAACCACATAGTCACTCTTGGTCACACCCCACACTTGATCATTGATTGAACCAAGATTCTTCATCTTTCTCTTCCAATAATCACAGCATGTGTCATCAAAGAACGGTGGTTTGCCCCCCACATGGTTGAACAACTTGAGCCATCTTTTGACACCGAGGTTGTTAAGCCTTCAATCAAATGGTAACCACGGATCTGATACCACTTGAAAGGTCCTAAATGGCTAGAGGGGGGTGAATAGCCTATAAAAATCTCTACAAGTTCACTAGAGCAAGTGGTTAGTACACTAAATGGCGTAATCCAATTTTTCTCTAGCTCTACAAGGGTTGCAAGCCACCTATCCAAATAATTCTATTTTCTATGATCACTAGGCACACAAGGCTAAGTTGCTACTCACTAAGAGCTCTCAAACAAGCTACACTAAAGAGCTCCACTAGGTGAAACTAAACTAGCAAGCAAGCTCTTAAAACTAGCTACACTAAAAAGCTTGCTACACAACTAGTTTGCAAAGAATATAAAGAAGTAAGTAGGGTGATTATACCATCGTATCGAGGAATGAACCAATCACAATATAAAAGACAATTCAATCACTGGGAGAATTCCAATCACAATGGACACCAAGATTTTTTTCCTAAGGTTCACGTGCTTGCCAGCATGCTAGTCCCCGTTGTGTTGACCAACACTTAGTGGTTCGGCTGCTAATAGGTGTTTCACAAACCTAGTCCAACAAATGAACTCTGCAAGAACCTACCCACAAGTGAGGTAACTCAATGACACGAGCAATCCACTAGAGTTACCTTTTGGCACTCCACCGAGGAAGGTACAAGACCCCTCACAATCACTGGGGGATGGCCATGAACAATCACCAACTCGTGCCAATGCTCCTCCACTACTCCAAGCCATCTAGGTGGCGGCAAACACTAAGAGTAACAAAAAATCTGTAGCCACAACGATCTTCAAGTGCCACTAGATGCAATCACTCAAGCAAATGCACTAAGAATCACTTCCAATCTCACTATAATGATGAATCAATGATTGAGATGAGTGGGAGGTGTTTTCTTAGGCTCACAAGGATGTATTACTAACGCAAATGACCAAGAGAGTGAGCCCAAGGTGCCCCAATTCTATTTATAGACCCCTCAAACAAATAGAGTCGTTGCTTAGTCGGGGGCCGACAGGACCCTAGGACCGGACCCAAGGTCTGGACCATCTACAGGGCAGGTCTGGTCCATAGGATTGTGCCACCTATCCCTGCGTTCAACCTCAGATGTTGAATCTAAATGATCAAAACCCAACACCAACTGCTCCTCTGAGTCACCTCCGGACTAGACCCACGCCAACACAAGCTAGACCCACTCGCTCCTAGGGTCTAGATGGATCCAGTAAGCATCTAGAGAGTCAATTTGACTCTAGACCCGGTCTGCTTGCACCATCCGAACCATGCACAATGCGGGTCCAAAACACCACCGTGCGCCACATTGCCACCTCGCTTGCTCGCGCCACAGCTGGACCCTCGCGCCTTAGTCCAGATTCACTGGTCGCCTGGGTCTAGAACACATGCGCCCCATCGCTGCTCTCGGCTACCACTGCTTGGTCCAACCGGTCCCACGAGAGATGGTCCAAAACCACTGGCGGGCAAAGTATGGTTCTCCTGTAGCCCCCCGAAGGCTAGGGTATGAGTCCAGACTGGACTCACCCCAGGGTCCAGACCCTCTTCGCCAGCATGGTTCGGTTCTCACCACCCTCTCTTTTTCTTTTTCTATCTCCTCAACCGCTTTGCCTTTGCTTCCAAGTTGCTAACCACAGTGTGTACAACTCATGTGCTCGTGCGTTAGCATTTTTCAAAGCATTTTTCAAGGGTCAATTGGTAGCACACTAGGTCCCTAATGCATATGCAAGAATCATGTCACCTAGTGGCACTCGATAATCGCTTAGCCAAAGATTCCCCTCTTTATAGTACGTCTATCGATCCTAAATACACTCATACCCTCTATGGTGTCTTGAGTGCCAAAACAAAAACCTATTTGATACCTTTGCCTTGATCTCCTTGGATTTTGTTTTTCTCTTTATTCTTTTCCAAAATGGAGCACTTGATCATCCCTTTTGTGGCCATCACCTTCACCATGACCATCATCTAGCTCCACCACTTGGATTGGACTACCTTATCTAATTCACACACTTAGATCAAAGGTTAGTCCTGGAGTTTCATCAATTATCCAAAACCAAACTAGGGCTTTCACATGAGATAGGCATAGACCCTAACACTGTCATCCTCTCCTCAAGTTCCTTCGCACCCAAGCCCACATTACCGGTCCAAGCTTGGTACAACAACAGCATGCGAACCCCACCTACTCCCCTCCCTTGCCTCTCATCTTGTTCGGTGAATTAAGCTAACAGGCTCGGGCCCGTCTGCAGGAGGATGCAACATGTGTGGAGCTGCTCTTCGTCTACGATCAACGTCGAGCATGGTGTTGTATGCAGCGATGAGCTGTCACCTCACAGTAATGCATGGGCTCCACCACCAAGGGGCTTAACAGCGACCAACCAAGCCTCCATGCCGTGCATGAGCGCCTCGTGAGGTTCCACACATTGCAGTAAAGAATGCCAAGTCGAGGAGGTCGAACGTGACTAAAGAATTCGTGAGGATCACGACGGCCAATAGAGAAGGATATAGGTGGGCAGTGAATCGTGTAACGGTGACAGATTTGGTCATGTGAGGAGAGAGAGATAAAGGTTAAAGGAAGGAGATGGAAGAAGATAATGATGACATATGACCAATTGTCATTTTTGCCCCCACGTCAACAGAACCATCCACCGAAAAGTTTGTTGACTCATTCTTGGTTTTTGAGTTTAATGCCAAAATCAAACTAATGGGCTTTTTTTTTGCAAAAAGCTATAGAAAGAGTTTTGCAGATATGTCAACATAAAGCAAATACAATCAAACAACACAGGGGTGGATCCATAGGGGGGGCGAGGGGCTCCAGCCCCCTACAGCTAGCGCATCAATGGAAAATGGGGAGGGTGAGGGAGAAGAAGAGGAGGAAAGAAAAAAATGGAGGGAGAGGAAGAAGAAGAGACCAGCTGTTGCATCCACCACTGCAAACAAATATAATAAAGCAACATTTATGTCGGGCAGCTGATCCAAGATGCAATTTAGAAATTCACGATTCTCACGTGAAAAAAATTAAAAACATAGTTTATTTACCCTTTATTAGTTAATCTAAACACGTACCTATATTACTCCTACCTATTTACACATGTCGATGATTAGTTCTAGGCAAATGGATTAGCCGTATGAATCGAAACGAAATTAAAGCTCCGGTTCAGCGCCATTGATAACAGGGACAACCTGGACAAAAAAAAACTGAAATGAGAACAAGCGCAAGAACCCCCTACCCTAGCTTCCCAACACGAGAAGCCCAGGCCACAATTACCGAAGTGCCCCTCATTTAACCATCTCATCTCCTCACCTCCCCGACGGCGACTCCCCTCGAGCTCGCCCTCCTCCCCCCCGCCTCGACGCTGTCGCCTGCTCCTCCGCGGCCGGCTGTCCCGATTCGATTGGTAAGCCCCGATTCCGTTCCGCGCGCCTCCGTCCCCTTGCCCAGCAGGCAAGCAGGCCGCAGCCCGCGGGAGGCCCCCGCCCCGCGTGCGCGAGCGCTGCCCTGCGTTACCTGCGGAATTCGCGACTAGTAGGAGCCAGGGTGGGACGCGACCGGCTGTGGTGTGGTGGGTATGCTGATGCGATTGCAGCGGCGGTGACTCGTGATTTGTGCCTGGTTCTGGTTTTGGGGTATCTAGAGCTAATTGCAGTTGGCTGGGATGCTCGGACTGCAGTTCTTCATTGCCGGGGCTGTGGGTCTGTGGGGCATGGGATGGGCTGCGCAAAATCGCCTCTTGAGTCTTGACTCGACCAAGAGCTCCATTTGTCAAGCGGTCTGATTGGTGAAATTCTGCCAGGAGTAGAGAGTGGACATTTGAGGTCAATAGAGGAGAGCATTTCTGGGGCAATTATCTGTTGGAATGTTATGCTTGTTAGGTTAGTTTGTTTGTTTGCACACCTCTTCGGGAGCAGCATAGCACTGTAAATCATTTTATTCTTTCCTGTGATAGAAGGAGCCATTGAGCTTGGGTATAAAGATGCAAGCGGGCCCGTCTGCAGACACCCAGCAGGACGCCGCATCGTCTGCATGTAAAAACTGATTGGCCTGCAGCAACCTGCAGGCATCTACTAATTGCCTGCACTCTCCTGCTGGGCTCAGTAGCAAAATGCTAGCAGGTTTGCGGACGCCTGCAGACGCCTGCGAACTGCTGCTGCGCCGGCGAGCTGAAGGTGTGGGCGTCAGGTGGATCCGGGCTGTGCTGCCCTCCTGCTGCAGAATGGGGTTGGGGCGTGGAGGAGCCAACATCGGCCATGGGGGCGGACTGGAGACGTCGATCCGGAGCTCCTTGAGGTAGGGCGGCGGCCATGGCAGCTGGCGGTGCTCACCAAAAAAACAAGAAGATTAAGAATATTAGAAGAACAAGAAGGAAGGGAGAAGGAGAACGAGTTGCAGATGAGTGGTTCTCACCGGAGCGATACCAAGATCGCCGTCGCCACTCCGGCTGGTGCTTCCCTAGCGCCGCCGCGGCAGATGCGGCGCTCGAGCACGAGTCCGCTCGCTCCTGCGGCGGATGCGGCGCCGGTGCTTCCCACGGATGAAGCAGGTCTGGCAGGCCGTTGCAGGCTGATGCAGGCGGCTTGTTCTAGTCTCTTGGGCTTTGCAGGCTCAGCTGCTTAGGCCCGCGTCACTTGAAGCAGGAGCCCGCAGTGTCCACAAGGGCTGTTTTCGCAGGCGGGCCGAGCAGGCTGGCAGGTCGGCCCGCACCTGCTTGCATCCCTACTTGGGTAGATCGGTAGATGTTTGGATGCTTTCATACCAAATTCACATTGGTTTTTAGTCTTTCTGAGGTTTGCTGGTCACCATTTTCACATTGGTTTTTAGTCTTTTAGAATGTGTAGATATGGCATTCTGCTTGACCCTATGTGCCTGTGTTTCTCTGGCCCGCAATTGTAGTTGGGTCCAAACAAATCTCTTTATGCACAATTTTTTCCTGCTTATATTGTTTGTTCTGATCGACTTGAATTTGTATTGAAAGGGGATGTGAGTCTGTATGAAAACTCCAGCTAATGTTACGGTTGTTGCTCAATAGTTTAGATGTGATATCTTTTCAGTAAAAGCAGTTTGCTTTGATGAGTTTGTCTGTATCCACCATCTGGTAACAATTTAGTGATGTTTAACTTATTGAAACCCTTAGGGTGTGACTTGAACCAGTATTTGTGTTTCCCATATTTTTTTATGTTTCTAGGAGCTACATAATATGATTGGATTGGAGGGCAGAGAAACCTACTCACCATTTTTCATGGTGCCAACCACTTGTATGTATGATGCTGATCAAAATTAGGGAAGTTCAACAAGACTAGTTCCACTGGTACATTCCTTTTTGTTGCTGGAGGTGGTATAAGAAAATCAAGCATAGACATGTTTTTTTTGTTTGTATAATCCTGCTAGTATATCAAGTGGGGTTTGAAAAGCTGAGTTAAACTACCATCAGTTCAGTTTCTGTTTTAAAGAGAAAAAATTGACATGTGGCCTTTTCATTTTTCTGTTTTTCCGGGTCTATCATCAGTTTATTGTCATTATTAGGTATATTACAAACAACTTGTTATTCTGATCATACCATCAACTTTATATTCTGTCACTCATTGTTGTTTCTGTGTTCTGGCTCATGTAGTGATATATCGACGATAGGACTGAATCACTTCTTGAAGACTTGGATTGGAGTTGAAGATGATCATGACATTGAATACAATCTAGATGCAAAGTTTCCTGCTGTATTGGTAACCTTGAAGATGCTCAAAGAGTCGTCATCACCAGTGTTGGATGCTGACAGAATAGAAGTTCCTTCACCAAAAAAAGAAAATAATTCGACAAATTCTGAAGCTGCTACAGATAGTGAAGACATTGAAATTAGCGATGACGATGACGATGACCGCAACCACAAGCACCGAAGACGGGAGGCTAGACAACAATCTGATGATAATACAGAGGAGCAACATCCAGGGCCACCTCTCAAAAAAAGGAGTAGGGTTTCTGGTAATGGACTATCTTTTGGTGGAGCTGGTTCTCAAGGTGAAGTACAGAAGGATTTTGTGCCAAAATTCAAAAAACATTCTGGAGTAGGAGGTCACACTCGAGCACCTAGAGCAAACCAATCCTTCCGAGCTGATTCATCGGCTTCTGCTGCTACTCGCCCTCCTATGACACGAGGAAGAGGACGGAATGGTGCACCTTGGACTCATCATGATCCAAGATTTAACTCACTTGATATGATGGATTTTGCATCCCATATGGCTTCACAAGGACCACCGGCACATCCTAGCTTATTTATGGGCACTGCATTGCCAAGTGGTCCATATGGATTTATGCCTGGAATGCCTCATGGGATTTTGGATCCAATCCATCCACTTGGAATGCAAGGCCCTATTCAGCCCTCAGTATCTCCTTTGATCGATCTTGGCATGCCTCGTCAACGTTGTAGAGACTTTGAGGAACGTGGATTTTGCTTGAGAGGGGATATGTGCCCCATGGAGCATGGTGTAAATAGAATTGTTGTTGATGATATGCAGGTCCGTCTGTCTATTTCACACTATTCATAATCTTCTGCATTCTAACCTGCATGCTTTTGCTTATTTGTTGTGTTCTATTATAACTTCCTGATAGGATATTATGTCTGTTTGCTATGTTGTGCGAATGTAAATGTGGACTTGAAAAGGTGTGTTTTAGTGCTGTTATTACTAGTCTGAGTTGTGGTCAACTTTACTCGCAAGTCACAATAACTTATCCAAAATCCCAACTGAGAAATCTTGGAGAACTATACATCTTAACGTGATGAACTTCAGCCTGCCTTGGATCTTCTCTTTGCTGCTACATTTTACCTTCTGGTTGTTATTTCACTTGAGTTAGCTTTCTGTCTTTACCATATTGTTTTTGGTAATATAGAAGATTAAATTGTTATGCTATGCTTATGTAAGGCGCAGCAATGTTTCTCAGGCCAAGTACTACTTGATGTTCTATTGTCCTTAGGTAAAGATACTGAGTTTATATAATTTCTTATCACTTTGCAGAGTCTCTCTCAATTCAATCTTCCAGTATCAGTTCCAAATGCTCAAGGATTGGGAATCCCAAATGAGGGAGGAACCAGTTCTGTTAACTTATCAAGCCTTGGAGGGAGTAAAAGTGTTCTTGTAAAAGATGTGAAATCTGGTGTAGCAACTGATGCATTAAAGCCAAATGGAAGTGCTGTTACAGCCATTGCTGATGCTGATGTATATGATCCTGATCAGCCTCTCTGGAACAATGAACACCCAGAAGCATCATGTACTGGCTTTGTACATAAAGATGTTGGAGTTTGGAATTCTGAATCCTATGGTTATGAAATGGGGCAGGAGCATTCAAACCAGGTTTTTGCTTCTGATGGTTCTCAGAGTTTGAAGTCTTCTGTTTGGGGGCGAATAGCATCAAAAAGAAAGCCAGGAGGTAGTAACACAGCTAAAACTACATCAACAAGTATCACTGGAAACCAAAAAAGTGATTATGATGAGATGGCTCTCAGCACGGGCCAAGTAAAGTCTGCTGCTAAGGATACTAATGGTCAACCCAATTCAAGAATATATGGAGATGTGGGCCGGCAAAGTAATCGAGCTTCTCAGAAAGCATCCCGTACACTATATGTACATGGAATTCCCCAAGAAAGCAACAGATGGGACGCCCTTCTATCGCATTTTCAGAAGTTTGGTCAAGTAATAGATATTTATATTCCATCTAACAGTGAAAAAGCTTTTGTCCAGTTCTCGAGAAGGGAAGAAGCTGAAGCTGCCCTAAAAGCTCCAGATGCTGTTATGGGCAACCGCTTTATAAAGCTATGGTGGGCCAACAAAGATAGAATTCTGGATGTGGGAGAGGGCAGAATCTCTGGAAAGTCTTCCCAGTTGTCTACTGCACCGGCTCATTCTTTCCCCAACAGAGTCAAGGAAAATGTTCAATCAACAGCTCCAAGGCCCAGTTCTGGATCTTCTGCTGAACCGATGAGTTCTGGTACACCAGGTTCTAAAATGCTGCCAGCAAGTAATACAAAACCAGTACCACCCCATGCTCCAAAAAGGCAAGAAAGTCTAGAACTATTGGAAGAACTACGTAAAAAACAAGAGATCTTAGCTCAGAAGCGTGATGAGTTCCGCCGCCAGTTAGAGAAACTTGCAAAACAAGTAATTACTGGTTTCCCTAGTAGCATGAATTCATATTGTTTATTGTATTATTTTGGTTGTTAGGTGAACTGACTTTCATTAGGAGGAACAGGCTGACTGTTCATGCTTATTTTTGCCTATGATAATTGCACTTTTAGCTGTTTCTGTTACTGATTTCTGATAAGTAAACAACTATGTTGCAGAAAGGTTCAGCAAATTCAGTTAAGCATGCAGAGGCTGGTGGAAAAGAAATTGCTTCTAATGATGCATCAAAAGTAAAGGATGCAGGGTCCATGAGGGCTGAAGGGGCACAGGAGATTGCTGGTTCATTGGAAAAGAGAAGTTCTGGAGAGTTTGCTTCATGCTCTCAAAAGTCTGCTGCGACATCCACACAGAAATCAGCGGTGGTTACAAAACAGACTAATCTGCCAGCACCTCCTCAGAATAGGTTTAAGCTTGACAATCGAACCACATCATTCAGAATTCTTCCACCTTTGCCACCTGAAATTGCAAATGTAAGTTTTACATCCAACCACCTGCCATTCCTTGACATACTGAAACCATTAAAAAATGCACTATTGTCGCGGGATTTTATTTGTGCAGTTCAATGTTTCCCCCTGTCAAAATTGGTGATAGACCTATACATGGAATTGTGGATAGTGACCACCTACTGTTTGAACTTCTTAACTGAACTTTTGTCACCCTTACCATCACAAAATTGATATGAGAAGGCAATGTTCTTGCTTCTGATATATGTCTGCAAGATGCTGTGTCACATTCAGGATCTTATCATGTGGTGCTGTAAAATTTATGTGAGCTGTATATTGGAGTAGTTCCATTTCATGTTATGAGTGTTGACCCACAGGATTACCGGCTCAGGTGAGTGAACCACTCACCAGTCTTGCCGAGCGTCCACTAGTCGTGCCGACCGCGAATAAGCGTTGTCCGTCCCCACACTCTATGGCTGGAGCTAGAAGAAGGGAGAACAGAGCAAGCACACACAATACAAGACACCAGCATTGGTCGAAGCCCTGTCTGTGAGATGGCAAATCTGAACTCTCTTTACTGAGTTGTCGTGGTAGTCTATTTATACAACTCTATCCATCTAGTCCTAGTACAGCGCACATGCTGTAACAGTAACTAGATAACATACAGGGCTGACTCTGCGCCGGCCACTACATGTGCCTACAGTGCTGCAGGTGAGCCGTGCGGCGTCTGCACCTGCAGCGGCTACAGTATCACAGCAGGGGGCCTTTCGGCGCCGCCTTTCCTTGCTATGTTCACACAAGGTAGCAATAGATTATCTAACAATCTTTCCCTAATCCTACTGCTAACCCTTGTACCCTCTCCATGCCGATCATCTCCTTCAGCTCCGTGAGTCGAAGACGTCCGAGCGGCTTGGTGAGGACGTCCGCGAGTTGCCGACCAGTTTCAACGAACTCGATGACGATCTGTCCTCCATCGACACAGTCCCTGAGGAAGTGGAACTTTACGTCGATGTGTTTACTCTGGTCGTGCAGAACTGGATTCTTCGCGAGGGCGATGGCGGGCTGGTTGTCCACCATCAGTGCTGGTGGGTGAGCTTCCACGCCGGTCAGTTCGCCAAGCAGCCGACGCAGCCACACAACTTGGCACGCCGCTGTGGCCGTCGCTACGTACTCTGCCTCGCACGTAGATAGCGCCACCACCTTCTATTTCAGCGACAACCATGAAATTGGGGCCGACCCGAGGAAGACGAGCACGCCAGAGGTGCTTCGTCGCCCGTCGATGTCCCCCGTCATGTCTGCATCGCTGAACACAGTGAGCTGCAGCCTACTCCCACCGGTCTTGGGAAAAATGATCCCTTGATCCACCGTTCCCTTGACGTAGCGCAGTAGCCACTTCACCGCAGCCCAGTGATCCTTCATGAAGCGATTGACGTAGCCCACGGCGAACGCAATATCCGGCCTTGTGTGGATTAGGTAGCGCAAACCGCCGACGATGCTCCGGTAGAGTGTCGCATCCACCTTCGCTGCGGTGCTGGCCTTCGTCAGCTTCAGCCGCTCCTCTCCAACAACTTGGAGGCATACGCGCTCTGACCGAGCGTGAGTTCCTCCTTCCCTTGTCTCACCTCGATGCCGAGGTAGTAGGAGAGTGCGCCGAGATCGCTCATTCGAAAACGAGCTGTCATCTCGCGCTTGAAGTTGTTGATATCCTCCGTGCGCGCGCCGGTGACAATTAAGTCATCCACATACACGCCGACGACAAGCTCCTTCCCCCGTCGCCGCGTGTAGAGCACGTGCTCGGTTGCGCAGCTCTGAAACCTAAGCTCGTCCAGCGTGGCGTCAAGCTTGGCGTTCCATGCTCGTGGGGCCTGCTGCAACCTGTAGAGCGCCTTGCGTAGTCGGAACATCCTATGCTCCTCTCCCTTGACGGCGAAACCTAGAGGTTGCCTAACAAAGACCGTCTTTGCCAGCTCGCCGTTGAGGAAGGCCGATTTAACGTCCAAGTGATGGACGCGCCAGTCCTTTGCTGCTGCCAAAGCTAGTAGCAAACGGACCGACTCCATGCGCGCTATTGGCGCAAAGACCTCTTCGAAGTCTATGCCCTCGCGCTAAACAAAGCCTCGAGCGACGAGGCGCGCCTTGTGCTTGACAATGGTGCCGAGCTCGTCCCGCTTGACCTTGTACACTCACTTTAGGCTGATCGGACGCCATCCTGGAGGTGGATCGATGAGCTGCCAAGTCTCATTTTCCTCGATCGCCTTCATCTCCAGCATCGCCCGTCGCCAGTTTCCATCGCGCTCGGCCTGCGCGAACATGGGTGGTTCCTCAGCACTGACGAGTAGCTCTGCGTCATTGAGCAGCCTGCCCGCCAGACCTGAGGGACCTGTGCCGCCGACGATGTCGTTCAGCCAGCGGAACCGCACCTCCTCACCTTCGTGGAAGGCATCCACGAACTCAGTGATGTCACTTGGAGGTGAGGTGAACTCGATCGGCGTCGATGGAGTTTCCTGTTCCGCTGGAGTGCTTGGCACAACACCTGAAGTGCTCGGCACTACTTCTGGACAGCTCATCACAACTCCTGCAGTGTTCGGCCACACTGTAGGAGTGCCTAGCCTCAGTCTTGGAGTGGTTGGCACCACTGTAAGACGTCTTGGCTCCGCCATGGGAGTGCTCGGCACCCGTCCTGGAGTGGTCGCCACCACTGTAGAACCTCCCGGCACCACTCCTGGCGTGTTTGGCATCCCTCCAGGAGTGCTCGGTATCCCTCCCGAAGTGCTCGACACTGCCCCAGGCGTGCTCGGTTCTACAGCTGGAGTGCTCGGCACCTCTTCCCCAGCGTCTCCACTACCGTAGATGACCAAGTGCTCGACGACGAAGGTGCTGGTGAAGCCGCCAGCTTCCCCCATGCTCGGACTGCTCTAGTCCTAAGCCGCCTCCTCGTCGAACACAACGTCGAGCGAGACAAGCACCTTGTCTCCACGTGGGTCATAGAGCCGGTACGCCTTGGTACCCTCCGCGTAGCCTAGGAATACCATCGGTGTGCTCCTGTCCTCCAGCTTGGTGAGGTTCGGCTTTGTCTTCCTGACGTGGCCGATACAGCCGAATGTCCAAAGGAAGGACACGCTCGGCTTGCGCCCATACCAAGCTTCATACGGCGTCTTGCCCGTTAGGGCCTTGGTCGGAGAGCGGTTGAGGATGAACACCACCGTGGTCACTGCCTCTCCCCAGAACATTGCCGGCATGTGCCTTTGGCCTTCATCATGGATCGGGCCATGCCGACCACTGTCTGGTTCCGCCTCTCCACCACGCCATTCTGTTGTGGCGAGTACGGCGCGGTGTGGTGTTGCCCCACACCCTGATCCGCGTAGTACGCAGCGAACTCCACCGAAGTGAATTCGCCGCCGCGATCAGTTCTCAGTACGCGGAGCTTCTTGCCGCTCTCGGCCTCCGCGCGCGTCTTGAACTTGATCGCCGCCGCCGCTTCGTCCTTACTCGTCAGGAGTTGCAGCCACATGTAGCGACTGCAATCATCCACAAGCAGGGGAAGTACCGTCGACCACCGTTTGTAGCAGGGGCGATCGGCCCGCAGAGGTCGTCGTGAACGAGCTCGAGAGCGTCCTTCGCGTGATACTTGGCCGCCTTTGGGAAAGGTAGTCTCCTCTGCTTCCCGGCCAGGCAGCTGTCACATAGCTCACCTCCGTGCTTGATGTGGGGTAGCCCTTGGACCATCTTTTCCAGCCGGCCAAGCGCGTCGAAGCTGAGATGTCCAAACCGGGCATGCCACATCCACGGTTCCTCGGAGTGCCTTGCCGCTAGACACACCGGCTGCTCTACCTCCAGGTCGAGCAGGTATAACCGGTTCAGGGACCTCTTCACCTTGGTAAGAAGTCGCTGCTCCTGGTCCCTGATCCTAAGGACTCCGTCCTTGATCAGTACCTCGCTACTGGGCTCATCCAGCTGACTAATGCTGATGATGCTGGAACGCAGCTGCGGGATGTAATATACATCCGTTAGCGTGCGGTGTTCCCTGTTCTGGCATCTGAAGATAATGGTGCCGCGCCCTTGGATAGCCACCCTTGAGCTGTCACCAAACTTCACCGTACCGGTAACATGGCCGTCGAGCTCGGAGAAGGATGCCTTAGAGCCCGTCATGTGGTTACTGGCACTAGAGTTCAGATACCACCGCTGCTCCTGGTCGGCGCCCACACGTCCGAGGTGAACTTGGGCGCGTGGTTCGTCGAGGTTGATGGTCTTCAGGGCCTTCCCAGGTCCTTCCACCGTCGTCGCCTCTTCCCCCTCCTCGGCCTCGACGTCGTGCAATGCACAGAACATCGCCATCAGGATAGTGGCCTCATCCTCATCATTGGCTTGCGCCAGGTGAGCCTGAGCCTTCTTCTCCTGCTTGCGATTTGGGTACTCCCGTGCCCAATGGCCCATCTTCCCGCAATGCCGGCAGGCGTTGGGGTCGACCTGCTTTTTCTCCGAAGAAGCCTTACCGCGGCGCTTGCCATTGCCACCGCGGCTGGAGGAGGCTGCCTTCCCGGAGTTCCTCCGAGCAGCCCACTCCTTTTCCGTCAGCAGGAGTTTTCCGCTATCCTTCGTTGTTGTCGCCTGCTCTAGACGCTCGTCCACCGCCCGCAGACGGCCTGGCACATCCTCAATGGTGAGGGTGGACAAGTTCAGCATCGTCTCTATGGAGAGAGCGATCTGGATGTACTTTGCCGGCACAGAGTGGAGGTACTTGGAGATCGCCTCCTCTTCGTCGATGGTGACGTCGTGGCTCTTCAGCTTGCTGATGAGCGTCTGCAGGCGGAGGGAGAAGTCCTCCACCGTATCACCATCCTTGAACTTGAGGTTGGCGTACTCCTGCTTCAGAAGCTAGGCCGTTGCCTTCTTTGCGCGGTCGGAACCGACGCGCATCGCCGCAATAGCCTCCCACGCCTCCTTAGCCGAGCTCTTCGCCCCCAATGGCTCCCTGTACTCCGCCGGTACAGCAGCGAGGATAGCCTCCAGCGCTGACATGTCATCTTCTTCATTGTCGGTGCCCTTGTCAACAGCATTCCAGAGCCGTTGGGCTCTGAGCTTGACCTTCATGGTCACCGACCACTCTCCATAGTTGGTGCGAGTAAGCGTCGGCCAACTGGTGTTGCTGATCTCCCGCACCGTGCGAATAACGACCTCCTGTCGTGGCTGGGCAGCCACAACAGTGCCACTGCTGTCGCCCATCTCCGAACCGCCCGTCATTGCCAGTGGTTAGTCTGGCGACGACGTTTGTACGGCTCCGATACCACTTGTTGGCCCACAGGATCACCGGCTCAGGTGAGTGAACCACTCACCAGTCTTGCCGAGCACCCGCTAGTGTTGCCGAGCACCCGCTAGCCGTGTTGACCACGAACGAGCGTTGTCCGTCCCCACACTATTTGGCTGGAGCTAGAAGAAGGGAGAACAGAGCAAGCACACACAATACAAGACACCAGCGTTGGCCGATGCTCTGTCTGTGAGATGGCAAATCTGAACTCTCTTTACTGAGTTGCCGTGGTAGTCTATTTATATAACTCTATCCATCTAGTCCTAGTACAGTGCACATGCTGTAACAGTAACTAAATAACATACAGGGCTGACTCTGCGCTGGCCACTGCATGTGCCTACAGTGCTGCAGGTGAGCCGTGCGGCGCCTGCACCTGCAGCGGCTACGGTATCACAGCAGGGGGTCTTTCGGCACCGCCTTCCCTTGCTGTGTTCACACAAGGTAGCAGTAGATTATCTAACAATGAGCAAGTCACACTTGTACCCCTAGATTGCTAATGGCCCTATATATTGGAGTAGTTCTATCTTGGCTGTTAAAATTGTCAACTTTCAGTGACGTATCTTTTAGGTCCTGTTGTGTTGTTAAAAGTATAAAACCAATCATGGCATGGATGGATGTAAGTACATAATACATGAGACCATGTATCTACAGCAATATTTATCATATAGAATTACCTAATTGTGTTTGCTTTTTATTATTCTTAGCTTAACGGATTTGCATGCTTTTATGCCACTGTAACTATTAACATCTTTAGCTATGTGTAATGACAAAAATTGAACAATAATAATGTACTGCTGCATTACATATTTGATGAACTGGAGGTTGCAGTCTCGTCTACATTTAGTGGAACGAGGTGCTGATAAAAATCAGTCTTACATCTACGCAACCAGTGACTTCTTTCTTTCTTTCTTTTTTGCATAAAATAATTTGCCTTTCCTTTTGCATAAAAAAGGCACTCAAAGGATAATATGTTCTCATGCTGCATTTTGTGTTCATGTGTTTTATTACAAGCTGTTTCATTATGTTTCTGATGCGTACCACTTTCATTTACAGGAATCTGTCTTGGCAGACCATTTCTCATCATTTGGGGAGCTTTCGTCAGTTGTCCTGGAAGATACTGAAGCCCATAACCATGATGCAACCCTAAAACCTTCTCTGAGTTGCTCGGCTTGTGTGACTTACACAACGCGGCAATCAGCTGAGAAAGCATTTATTGGTGGTAAATCTTGCAAAGGACACACACTACGATTTATGTGGTTGACTGCATCTCCAGGCTCAAATAACCATTCTAGACCTCAGAATACCTCAGTTCCTGTGAGGGCCTCCAGTATCTCTGGCCATACTCAAAGCATATCATCTGAGTCCCCAAGCCCTGTTGGGAAAGTATCATCTCTTGCTACATCTGTTACAGTAGCCATTCCTCATAATAAATCCATCTCAACTGTGGAAAATGCAAAGACTTCTCCAGTTGGAATTTCCAAAGCTTCATGTTCTAGTTCCTCTCTATCATCAAATGATGAGTGTCCTCCTGAACGTCGTTCCACAAGGAATGTTATCTCAGATTCTGACATTCCACAATGAGGTACATTGCACTGAATATGGAAATAACCTGTTCTTAAAATGTTGAAGTTGTTTTTATTGCTGATTACTAAATTAGGTGTTTTGAACAACGGCACAATCCCAAAACACAGCTTCTTTAGGAACCTCTTTATGAACCTCAATTGCAATATATTTGTAAAATCAGTAAAAGTATAATATCGTGAAAAAGGTGTCCACTATCTTTCATAAGTCCAGTCGAAATATTCATGAAGATATTCTTACCAATAATTAAAAGTTGCTTACATGCATTCCAAAACTTATTTTTTTACCAGAGGGAGTGCGTCCTAGGACGTCAACACTTTGTTAGTGCAGGATTTCAGCATTGATTTTTCACTTGTCTATCTGCCAAATAGTTTGTGAAAAGGAAATAACTGATGTTAGCAAAGTATGCCATAATCTTATAAGTATCAATACTATCACTTACTCTGGTATTATGCAGTGGCCCATCTGCATGTATGCATGTTTAACCACCCACACACCCCTGCAGATCAATAGGCAGGGATGCTTATCAGATAGGGGTTGGCTGTGAAGTTCTCATAATACAAGGAAATGGATAACATTACATTATATTCACTTTAGATGATAGTTTTTTTGTTTCCTTAATAATTATTTCCATGAGCCTTATATTACCTTTAGGGCCTGTTTGAATGATGCGGTTTTCAAAAACTGTAGTATCACAAAACTGTGGTTTTATAACCCAAAGAGACACAAAACCGTGGTTTAGAAAAAAAGGGGTCATGAGTGAAGTTTCTAAAACTCTAAAAAGACTATAGTTTTGACAAAACCATGGTTTTAGAAACTACAAGATTGGTTGCATACTTGCATCCAAACACCCAGTAACTTTTAAAAACCAAAGTATTATGTAAAACCATAGTATTTCTCTGATACTTTAAAAATACTTTGCATCCAAACAGGGCCTTGGTTCATAAGTCAGGGTACAATGATTGGTATGTGAATTTTGCCAGAGGTGACATAGTAGGCTTGATGCAGCATTGTGCTTAGCTTGTCCAATGTCCAAGACCTGCCTTACATATAGGTTTATCATGTTAAAATTGAGCTATCAACAATGTGGTATGCATCTTCTATAGTTGTATAGTATGGGGATTAATCATTTAAGCTCACCAATGGTTAGTGTCTAGTATCTAGTAACTCAGTAGCAACTAACCAAAATCTTCCTCCCTTAGCTTAACTTCTATTTACATCAGGTTAAATAGCAATGTTGGTTTGTACTTTGTGTGTGTATGTGTGTTTCTATCTCCAGTTTTATGAGTGCAGTAGCGCCCCTTTATTTTGCCTCCACATTGTACTTCAGGCTGTTCCATAAAATATATTCTGGATAGATATTGTGGGTAACCTCCTGCTGGTGTGTTGAAACACGTTGCCGTCAATGCGTGGTGCAATAAGTATCGATTCTAGTTTTATGTATTTTTATTTGTATGTGATACACTAATGTTAACATGGTCATCTCATATGTGAGCTTAGCCTATTAACTGCCAAAATTGATTTAGAAGTCCACTGACATGAAACAACTACTAGTGTGCAAGATTGTCCCATGAAACCTGGTTCCATCCAAGTTCCTTTATCTCCTTGCTTTGCCCCCACGCAGTTATGGGATATGTTATTTTAGTTCACAAGCAGTGAGACGCCTCGGCTGCTGATAGGTTGGCAAGGGGAACTATGCACGTTTTTGGCTTTTCAATCATCTTGGCAGCTGAGCATCCGTATAGAATTGCTTGTCTCACTGCATGTGGGCCAGTCAAGACTTCAGATAACTAGAGATGGATGGAATCATGTAATGGAACCCTTTTTTTTTCTGGCGCACAACACTTCTTTTTTTTGTTTGATGCATGGCACGAGACTTGTAGTTTGTACATTCCACTCTTGGTTTTATTTGATTAACCTATTTGCTTTTTGCTAAGAACCCTGTCTCCTTAGTTTTTATTCATTGGTTTGTCCCTTGGTACCCCTTTTTTTAAGAAAATGGTGTGTTAATCTGATTTTTCCCACAGGCTACTGCTATCCGGACGAGTTGGTGTTATGAATCTTGATTTGGTGGCTCAGCTATTTCATCGATCAATCACATTTGAAGCTATTGGAAGACCTTTTGAAAACTTTGGTATTTATTAATTATAGGGCAGCACGGTAAGACTAAAAAGAAAAAAGAATGGTGAAAGAAATATGGGTTCAAAAGCATACTGGAGAGTGGAGACATTCTCGGTAGTCACCGTCTAATCATCTCATTGTTCACGGAAACTGTGAGTGGTGCTAGGTTATTTGTACACTTCATTTTGGGGGTAGCATCGTGCTGAAAGCGGTCGGTAATATGCTAGTTCTGTAGCCTGTAGCTCCTGCTGATATCAGCTTTGTGGATTCTGTTATGAGCTCGATGAACATCAAACTCGTCTGTCCCATCGAGGCCTCTTGTCGAAAAACTTGTGCTGTGCATACTAAACTGGTAGGGAACACGTAACTGACCCATTCAATCCAAATTTTTGTGGCGGGGTCTATTCAATTGCCTGTGTGGTCTTTACCTTACTTTGTGATTCTGATTTCGTATTCATATATATGTATTTATACTATTATCTTTATGTTCCGCCCCCCCCCCCCCCCCCCCCTCCCCTACACACCCACACCCCTGAATAAAAAAGGGGAAAAAAGAAAAAAAATTGGTGAAAAGAAAAAAAAAAGTGAGAAAAGTCTAGAGCAAAAGAGAATTGTGATACTTTTTGTTGAAGTATGATTTTAAATGAAAGAACAAATGGTAAAGTGGTGGAGAGGGTGGTCAAAGGATGGCTTGTCTTCAAAGGACCAAGCAACTGTTCTCACTTTCTATGTCAAAAGGACATGTACCTTTTTACTAACAATGTTAATTGTCTTATGCCTTACTCACGTAGAGATGTCTCATTGAAGAGATCACCTAGAATCACGGATGCAGTGCTGCCTCATCTCCCTTTGCGCTACTCTTGCAGTCTTGCTCGTGCGCATGTAGCTTGGCCTATGCTCCTCTCCTTCCTCTCACTGCTACCCCTCGCTACTCTGCTCCCTCTCCTTCTCACTGCTCCCTTAGACTGATCATGTTGTGACCCCCTTCTAGATCAGTACTGCCGTTGCCGCAGATGACCTAGGCGACGCTGCGTGGCGACCGATGGTGCCAAATTTGGTAGGGATGAGAAAGGAGCCGACTCCACGGCTTTTCTCCCTATCGTTTTTTTATTAGGGCTTGCCCAACGCACCAGCATGGCGTGCCGCCCTAGAGTCCACATTAGTACTAAGGGGTGTTTGGTTCTTTAGTCGCTCCTAAAATTCATGTCACATCGAATATTCGGATGCTAATTAGGAGGAATAAATATGAACTAATTATAAAACAATTACACAGATGGAGGCTAATTCACGAGACGAATCTATTAAGCCAAATCAATCTATCATTAGCACATATTCACTGTAGTATCATATTGTCAAATCGTTGACTAATTAGGCTTAATAGATTCGTCTTGCAAATTAGTCTCCATCTATATAATTGGTGTTATAATTAATCTATATTTAATGTTCCTTATTAGTATCTAAACATTCGATGTGACAGGAATTTTAGGAGCTGACTAAAGAACCAAACAGGGCATCCATGTCACACTAGTTAGTAGTCTCGCAAGGTGGCAGAGTAGCCTACAGAAAGCATGGTGGTTTGGTCTGACAAAAAAAAGGAGGCGATCACACCCTTCTGCCGTCGCCGGATGCTTAGGGTCAGTCATCGGATTTGTCCGATGTGACGTGTCCCATGCTCCTGATCTTGTCCGATGCCTGCAAAGACCCTTCAACTTGCTTCTTTATAATTCTCGCATCTGGCTTGGTTTCATCCTTCGTGCCTTAGAATTTACTTGTCGTTTAGGTTTTCAACATTGCTTCTAATGTCTTGCTTGATGTGTTGATTATCCGGATCACCACGTCACCTTTGTCCAAATCACATTTGCACCTTAGTGAACTATAAAACAAACACTTGCAAACACATTAGTTCAATTTGGTCTTGTTGATCATAAAAAACCAAAATTCAAACTAAATGGGCCGATGGTCCATTTTTCTTACACTGGAACACGCATTGGGAGCATAGAGTGGCTCTGTTGTGGGTTGCTCCTTGTATGCTTCCTTATCAACGTGGCATCTCTTTAACTGAAACCACTACAGACGTTAGCCCGCATTGGCCCTGCCCTTATGCTCCCAATCCCCTTGACTCTCAGTGCTTTTGGCTAGGCGTCTGGGACGCTTCTCCTGCGAGCACCTCGTCGCCTAGTCGACATCTTAAAAACACTAGTGGAGATCGGTAGATGAACAACATGTTAAGGTACAAGTAAGTAAAAAGATAAAGTAGAGTGATTTAGTTCGATTGGGTGTGTTTCGATTGGCCTTGGTCCATTCATCTGCAATCTGCTCCAAAGAGGCTCTAGAACGAAGGATTGAAAGCAAAGAAACGGTAAAAGAACACAGGAATTGGGTACGAAGAAAGAGGGTCAAAAAATACATAAAAAACATAGGAATGGGTTTGGATCACAAGGATTGAAAACGAACTTTGAAACATGAATTGTAAATATCATGTACTAACTCTAACTAAACATAATTAATTTAATTTGTGAACCGTGAACCATGGCCCCTAAACATGGGGCCCACAGTCAGTCCTTGTGATTTATATTGTCCACTGGTACTCACCCTTGTCTCAGATCGCTATCTTCCTCAAGCTTAAAAAAGAAAGAAAGAAGCAGGAGCTGCTTCAATGGCGATGACAAGTCAATGATAACTGGACCTAATTCATTGGCAGTAGCAGGCGCAAGTCTGCAGAGCAAGAACTCGACGGTCGCAAGGAGCTTCGCAAATCGCATAAACAAGCAAGTGCTGCGATGGGTTGGCAATCTCTCTTCTTCCTGACTGTCTTTGCCTTGGGCGTACGTGAAAACCCAGAACTCACAGCGGATGTTTGACTTCCTCTGTTTGGTGAAGGAGGGTTTT
Organism: Miscanthus floridulus; assembly: GCF_019320115.1. NCBI lineage: Eukaryota > Viridiplantae > Streptophyta > Magnoliopsida > Poales > Poaceae > Miscanthus > Miscanthus floridulus. The sequence continues at coordinate 36,921,401 of NC_089590.1, read as the reverse complement.
CCTTTGCTCTAGAACAGAGACTCAGACTCATTAGTCATTACTCCCTTCTAGACAATTTTCCTTTCCTCTTGGCCAAACTCATTCCTCCATTCGGCACCACAATTCTCTAATAGTGTGGGGTACAACCCCGGATACCTACGGCAGACACATGGGCTACGCCCCCAGGGGCGGTCCAGCCCACAAGACGAAGCCTTGCGGGGCACGACTCTGCTCGGCGCCTCGCAAGACATCTGAAAGATATCCAGAAGATACTACGAGATCTGTTAGGATATATATGATTCCAAGATTCCTGTAATCAGTTATTACTTTTCGGTTATCTCTCAGATCTAACCGACTTGTAGCCCTGCTTCCCAGACTATATAAGGCGGGCAGGGACTCCCTCCAAACTCACGCAATATCATACGAACCAACAGATCACAGGAGTAGGGTATTACGTCATACTGACGGTATGAACCTATCTAACTCATGTGTCTCTGTTGCCTTCTTGTTCTTGATCTCACGCTCCTCTGCCGATCAATCTACCTTCGTGGGATACCCCTCGAAGGATTTCAGTCTCTTCATCTCCCTGGTGGTGTCTTCCTCCTCGATAACCACCACCTCGTCGCCGTGCTTGCAGAGGATTCGGACGGATTGGAGTCAAGGTTAAGCACGCTCGATCTCTTCCACCTCGTCCTCTTCCGCCATAGCTCGAGGCACCATCGGGGGCTCTGTGGCCGGACAGCGGGTCCGACCATCCCTGGCGACGCCTCACGGGGCGCTGTTTGCTCCTCGGCCGCCACAGGCTTCGCCGCCCCAGACTCCGGTGCATTGTCAGCAACTCCAGCTTTTGCTCCCGAAGACCCGACGGTTCCCGTCGTTGCCTTGGGTATCATCGCCGACTCGTCTGCTGCTGGCACCAATCGTTCGTTGCCGCCAAGTCCGCTAGCGGCAGCGGTTGACTCCTCCTCCGGCTGTCGACCACTCGGGGACTCCGCGACGGGAGCCGCCGGCGTTGCCTCCACCCCGGGTTGAGCCCTCAATTGTTTGATAGTCTAGACTAGCGGGGTCAGATCCTCCGTACGCTTTGCACTGCATCAGATCGACTCGTCAGTCACTAGAAAAGTTAATAGAATACAACAAAGTAACTCTAGGACAAGGGCACTTACGGTTTGGTCTGCCGGTTCAATTTCTTGAACCAGCGGTGCCTGCCCGAGCCCCCAGGCGCAGCCATGGGGTCGACTCCCGTGCTCTGGGGGGGAGGTCCCACCTCCTCCACAGTCGACCCCTATTTTGCCTGCTGCTCTGGGACCCTCTCCGCCTGCCGCTCTGGGTTTACCTCCGCTTGTTGCTCGGGGACTTCCGTCGCTAGCCCCGTAGGGACTCCCGTCGTCTGCTGTGCGGGGACTTCCCTCATCTGCTGCTCGGGACTTTTTCGCTTCCCCTTGATTGATCATCCGAGCGCGTGCTGCGCAGAGGCTCCTTTGTGCTCGGTGGAGGAGCCGTTGGAACTTCATCGTCATCAGACCAATCAAACACCGCAGTCCTTCACGTTCGAGTGGTCTGATCATCGCCAAGCGAGATGCCGCCTAGTTTGAGGGGAGCAGCAGCCACCGTTTTCCTCTTCTTCTAGGTCGGCTCGTCTGTCGCTACCCTCTTCCCTCGGGCTTTCTCCGACACTAGGGGAGGACTCTCTGTCTGACCAGCATCCGTACCTCCAAAGTCCGAAGAGACGCCGACGGCACTTTCTTTAGGTTGAGCCGGTGGTCGTGCATCCACCGCTGGTGCCCAATCGCCCTCAGCACACCTGAAAAGTACACCGCCCTATCCTGTGAGTGGATCTTCGCATAAGTGAATCAGTCCACTGCTCGGCAATGACAAAGGATAAAAAGCATCAGGAATATACAACTGAGATATTTACCTGAGGAGGCAGATTTTTGTAGTTAAAGGGCTTTGTATACCCTGACATGTTGAATGAGGCAAAAGGATCGAATAGCTCTACAACCCACTCTTCAACAACGTCCCTCGATGGCATCTCCGGCCTTTTCTGGGTACCGTCGGTCTCCCCCTTGAACTCAAAGGCTAGGTGCGCTCTCTCCTTATAGGGTTGCACGCGGCGTACTATAAAGCTCGCCACCACCAATCCACCGTTGGTCCTCACGCCCCTTATTAAGGCAAGGAGCTCCCTCACTTGCTCTATATCAGCGTTGCTCGGCGTCTCCAACCAGCTCCTCTAGCTCTCCAGGATGTGGTCGGCGTCGCAACGGACGGCTGGGGTAGCTCTGTTTCATGTAGAACCACCTGGCCTTCCACCCCTTCGCTAATGTGTTCAGCGGCACAGTAAGGTACTCGCCTGCCATCCCATCGCGCAGCTGAAGGTACACCCCGCCGACTACCTTGGAACCACCGACGCCTCTCTTCTTCAGCCAGAACAGGTGACGGAAGAGGTTGAAGTGGGGGAGGATTCCGAGATATGCCTCACAGAAATGGATGAAGATTTAGATATGCAGAATGGTATTGGGATGGAGATTGTATAGACTAACCACCCAGAGCTCTAATAGATCCCTCAGGAACGGATGAACAGGAAATCCCAACCCACACCAAAAATAATCCTCGAATACCACCACTTCATCGGTATGAGGTGTTGAGAAGGACTCACCGAGGGTCGGCCGCCATCCGGCGGTAGCACGGTCAGGAAGAACGCCAGCCTCCACCAATCTGTTAAGCTCCGCCTCTCCCATTCGCGACGGCACCCATTCTTGGTCACGCTGGGCACCGACGCTCGCCTTCTTGGGGCTTGTCTTCTTCGATTTGACAGCTCCCTTCTTTGGCACCATCTCTCAGATGTGATTGGGGTTTGGCGGTGGAAGCAAATGTGGATGTGACTATGGAAACACGAGGGCTGAGGATGAAGACGAATGGCAAAGTGGCAAAGGTGGGAACGCGGGATGCGGCGGTGCAGTTATAAAGCAATTTCCCCACCCTTTCGCATTCGAGGGTTTTTGGAAAACCATTCCTGCGATTTGCGCCTCTCCGGATTCTCCGACGCGGCTTAATGGGCCGTAACCTAGGCTTTCACACAACCACAGCCCATGTCGCTCATTTTATCGCCGTGGTTGGTTATCACTCACCGAATAATCACCAACTTCTCCGCTATTTATTGAGGCTCGGTAACAGTTACTGTACAACCATTACTCTGGTTTTTTCTCCACGGTTGGATTTTTTAGATATCTCCGCTAACAGCTCAGGGACTGGCTGCCTGCTCGGCTGGTCTTTTTACTATTTTTCTGTTTCTGACCCTAACACCACGTGACTGCGCCACCTACTGTCAGGCTCGGGGGCTAAGTGGGCACACTTCACCTTGCGGTGAATGTGCTCTTTCTCATTTCGGGGCTACGCCCGGGGATTGGCTGCCTGCTCGGCTGATCTTTTACTGTTCTTCTACTTTGGACCCTGGCACCATATGACTACGTCATCTACTGTCAGGCTCGGGGACTAAGTGGACACACTTCACCTAGCGGTGAGTGTTTGCTTGAATCTGGAAGACTCCGCGCCTCTTGAAGCTGAAGAAGACTATCTCCTTTTCTCATGGTCGGACTCTAAGTGGGCACACTTTCTATGTCAAAAGGACATGTACCTTTTTACTAACAATGTTAATTGTCTTATGCCTTACTCACGTAGAGATGTCTCATTGAAGAGATCACCTAGAATCACGGATGCAGTGCTGCCTCATCTCCCTTTGCGCTACTCTTGCAGTCTTGCTCGTGCGCATGTAGCTTGGCCTATGCTCCTCTCCTTCCTCTCACTGCTACCCCTCGCTACTCTGCTCCCTCTCCTTCTCACTGCTCCCTTAGACTGATCATGTTGTGACCCCCTTCTAGATCAGTACTGCCGTTGCCGCAGATGACCTAGGCGACGCTGCGTGGCGACCGATGGTGCCAAATTTGGTAGGGATGAGAAAGGAGCCGACTCCACGGCTTTTCTCCCTATCGTTTTTTTATTAGGGCTTGCCCAACGCACCAGCATGGCGTGCCGCCCTAGAGTCCACATTAGTACTAAGGGGTGTTTGGTTCTTTAGTCGCTCCTAAAATTCATGTCACATCGAATATTCGGATGCTAATTAGGAGGAATAAATATGAACTAATTATAAAACAATTACACAGATGGAGGCTAATTCACGAGACGAATCTATTAAGCCGAATCAATCTATCATTAGCACATATTCACTGTAGTATCATATTGTCAAATCGTTGACTAATTAGGCTTAATAGATTCGTCTTGCAAATTAGTCTCTATCTATATAATTGGTTTTATAATTAATCTATATTTAATATTCCTTATTAGTATCTAAACATTCGATGTGACAGGAATTTTAGGAGCTGACTAAAGAACCAAACAGGACATCCATGTCACACTGGTTAGTAGTCTCGCAAGGTGGCAGAGTAGCCTACAGAAAGCATGGTGGTTTGGTCTGACAAAAAAAAGGAGGCGATCACACCCTTCTGCCGTCGCCGGATGCTTAGGGTCAGTCATCGGATTTGTCCGATGTGACGTGTCCCATGCTCCTGATCTTGTCCGATGCCTGCAAAGACCCTTCAACTTGCTTCTTTATAATTCTCGCATCTGGCTTGGTTTCATCCTTCGTGCCTTAGAATTTACTTGTCGTTTAGGTTTTCAACATTGCTTCTAATGTCTTGTTTGATGTGTTGATTATCCGGATCACCACGTCACCTTTGTCCAAATCACATTTGCACCTTAGTGAACTATAAAACAAACACTTGCAAACACATTAGTTCAATTTGGTCTTGTTGATCATAAAAAACCAAAATTCAAACTAAATGGGCCGATGGTCCATTTTTCTTACACTGGAACACGCATTGGGAGCATAGAGTGGCTCTGTTGTGGGTTGCTCCTTGTATGCTTCCTTATCAACGTGGCATCTCTTTAACTGAAACCACTACAGACGTTAGCCCGCATTGGCCCTGCCCTTATGCTCCCAATCCCCTTGACTCTCAGTGCTTTTGGCTAGGCGTCTGGGACGCTTCTCCTGCGAGCACCTCGTCGCCTAGTCGACATCTTAAAAACACTAGTGGAGATCGGTAGATGAACAACATGTTAAGGTACAAGTAAGTAAAAAGATAAAGTAGAGTGATTTAGTTCGATTGGGTGTGTTTCGATTGGCCTTGGTCCATTCATCTGCAATCTGCTCCAAAGAGGCTCTAGAACGAAGGATTGAAAGCAAAGAAACGGTAAAAGAACACAGGAATTGGGTACGAAGAAAGAGGGTCAAAAAATACATAAAAAACATAGGAATGGGTTTGGATCACAAGGATTGAAAACGAACTTTGAAACATGAATTGTAAATATCATGTACTAACTCTAACTAAACATAATTAATTTAATTTGTGAACCGTGAACCATGGCCCCTAAACATGGGGCCCACAGTCAGTCCTTGTGATTTATATTGTCCACTGGTACTCACCCTTGTCTCAGATCGCTATCTTCCTCAAGCTTAAAAAAGAAAGAAAGAAGCAGGAGCTGCTTCAATGGCGATGACAAGTCAATGATAACTGGACCTAATTCATTGGCAGTAGCAGGCGCAAGTCTGCAGAGCAAGAACTCGACGGTCGCAAGGAGCTTCGCAAATCGCATAAACAAGCAAGTGCTGCGATGGGTTGGCAATCTCTCTTCTTCCTGACTGTCTTTGCCTTGGGCGTACGTGAAAACCCAGAACTCACAGCGGATGTTTGACTTCCTCTGTTTGGTGAAGGAGGGTTTTCCTTTGCTCTAGAACAGAGACTCAGACTCATTAGTCATTACTCCCTTCTAGACAATTTTCCTTTCCTCTTGACCAAACTCATTCCTCCATTCGGCACCACAATTCTCTAATAGTGTGGGGTACAACCCCGGATACCTACGGCAGACACATGGGCTGCGCCCCCAGGGGCGGTCCAGCCCACAAGACGAAGCCTTGCGGGGCACGACTCTGCTCGGCGCCTCGCAAGACATCTGAAAGATATCCAGAAGATACTACGAGATCTGTTAGGATATATATGATTCCAAGATTCCTATAATCAGTTATTACTTTTCGGTTATCTCTCAGATTTAACCGACTTGTAGCCCTGCTTCCCAGACTATATAAGGCGGGCAGGGACTCCCTCCAAACTCACGCAATATCATACGAACCAACAGATCACAGGAGTAGGGTATTACGTCATACTGACGGTATGAACCTATCTAACTCATGTGTCTCTGTTGCCTTCTTGTTCTTGATCTCACGCTCCTCTGCCGATCAATCTACCTTCGTGGGATACCCCTCGAAGGATTTCAGTCTCTTCATCTCCCTGGTGGTGTCTTCCTCCTCGATAACCACCACCTCGTCGCCGTGCTTGCAGAGGATTCGGACGGATTGGAGTCGAGGTTAAGCACGCTCGATCTCTTCCACCTCGTCCTCTTCCGCCATAGCTCGAGGCACCATCGGGGGCTCTGTGGCCGGACAGCGGGTCCGACCATCCCTGGCGACGCCTCACGGGGCGCTGTTTGCTCCTCGGCCGCCACAGGCTTCGCCGCCCCAGACTCCGGTGCATCGTCAGCAACTCCAGCTTTTGCTCCCGAAGACCCGACGGTTCCCGTCGTTGCCTTGGGTATCATCGCCGACTCGTCTGCTGCTGGCACCAATCGTTCGTTGCCGCCAAGTCCGCTAGCGGCAGCGGTTGACTCCTCCTCCGGCTGTCAACCACTCGGGGACTCCGCGACGGGAGCCGCCGGCGTTGCCTCCACCCCGGGTTGAGCCCTCAATTGTTTGATAGTCTAGACTAGCGGGGTCAGATCCTCCGTACGCTTTGCACTGCATCAGATCGACTCGTCAGTCACTAGAAAAGTTAATAGAATACAACAAAGTAACTCTAGGACAAGGGCACTTACGGTTTGGTCTGCCGGTTCAATTTCTTGAACCGGCGGTGCCTGCCCGAGCCCCCAGGCGCAGCCATGGGGTCGACTCCCGTGCTCTGGGGGGGAGGTCCCACCTCCTCCACAGTCGACCCCTATTTTGCCTGCTGCTCTGGGACCCTCTCCGCCTGCCGCTCTGGGTTTACCTCCGCTTGTTGCTCGGGGACTTCCGTCGCTAGCCCCGTAGGGACTCCCGTCGTCTGCTGTGCGGGGACTTCCCTCGTCTGCTGCTCGGGACTTTTTCGCTTCCCCTTGATTGATCATCCGAGCGCGTGCTGCGCAGAGGCTCCTTTGTGCTCGGTGGAGGAGCCGTCGGAACTTCATCGTCATCAGACCAATCAAACACCGCAGTCCTTCACGTTCGAGTGGTCTGATCATCGCCAAGCGAGATGCCGCCTGGTTTGAGGGGAGCAGCAGCCACCGTTTTCCTCTTCTTTTGGGCCGGCTCGTCTGTCGCTACCCTCTTCCCTCGGGCTTTCTCCGACACTAGGGGAGGACTCTCTGTCCGACCAGCATCCGTACCTCCGAAGTCCGAAGAGACGCTGACGGCACTTTCTTTAGGTTGAGCCGGTGGTCGTGCATCCACCGCTGGTGCCCAATCGCCCTCAGCACACCTGAAAAGTACACCACCCTATCCTGTGAGTGGATCTTCGCATAAGTGAATCAGTCCACTGCTCGGCAATGACAAAGGATAAAAAGCATCAGGAATACACAACTGAGATATTTACCTGAGGAGGCAGATTTTTGTAGTTAAAGGGCTTTGTATACCCTGACATGTTGAATGAGGCAAAAGGATCGAATAGCTCTGCAACCCACTCTTCAACAACGTCCCTCGACGGCATCTCCGGCCTTTTCTGGGTACCATCGGTCTCCCCCTTGAACTCAAAGGCTAGGTGCGCTCTCTCCTTACAGGGTTGCACGCGGCGTACTTTAAAGCTTGCCACCACCAATCCACCGTTGGTCCTCACGCCCCTTATTAAGGCAAGGAGCTCCCTCACTTGCTCCATATCAGCGCTGCTCGGCGTCTCCAACTAGCTCCTCTAGCTCTCCAGGATGTGGTCGGCGTCGCAACGGACGGCTGGGTAGCTCTGTTTCATGTAGAACCACCTGGCCTTCCACCCCTTCGCTAATGTGTTCAGCGGCACAGTAAGGTACTCGCCTGCCATCCCATCGCGCAACTGAAGGTACACCCCGCCGACTACCTTGGAACCACCGACGCCTCTCTTCTTCAGCCAGAACAGGTGACGGAAGAGGTTGAAGTGGGGGAGGATTCCGAGATATGCCTCACAGAAATGGATGAAGATTGAGATATGCAGAATGGTATTGGGATGGAGATTGTATAGACTAACCACCTAGAGCTCTAATAGATCCCTCAGGAACGGATGAACAGGAAATCCCAACCCGCACCAGAAATAATCCTCGAATACCACCACTTCATCGGTATGAGGTGTTGAGAAGGACTCACCGAGGGTCGGCCGCCATCCAGCGGTAGCACGGTCAGGAAGAACGCCAGCCTCCACCAATCTGTTAAGCTCCGCCTCTCCCATTCACGACGGCACCCATTCTTGGTCACGCTGGGCACCGACGCTCACCTTCTTGGGGCTTGTCTTCTTTGATTTGACAGCTCCCTTCTTTGGCGCCATCTCTCAGATGTGATTGGGGTTTGGCGGTGGAAGCAAATGTGGATGTGACTATGGAAACACGAGGGCTGAGGATGAAGACGAAATGGCAAAGTGGCAAAGGTGGGAACGCGGGATGCGGCGGTGCAGTTATAAAGCAATTTCCCCACCCTTTCGCATTCGAGGGTTTTTGGAAAACCATTCCTGCGATTTGCGCCTCTCCGGATTCTCTGACGCGGCTTAATGGGCTGTAACCTAGGCTTTCACACAACCACAGCTCATGTCGCTCATTTTATCGCCGTGGTTGGTTATCACTCACCGAATAATCACCAACTTCTCCGCTATTTATTGAGGCTCAGTAACAGTTACTGTACAACCATTACTCTGGTTTTTTCTCCACGGTTGGATTTTTTAGATATCTCTGCTAACAGCTCAGGGACTGGCTGCCTGCTCGGCTGGTCTTTTTACTATTTTTCTGTTTCTAACCCTAACACCACGTGACTGCGCCACCTACTGTCAGGCTCGAGGGCTAAGTGGGCACACTTCACCTTGCGGTGAATGTGCTCTTTCTCATTTCGGGGCTACGCCCGGGGATTGGCTGCCTGCTCGGCTGATCTTTTACTGTTCTTCTACTTTGGACCCTGGCACCATATGACTACGTCATCTACTGTCAGGCTCGGGGACTAAGTGGACACACTTCACCTAGCGGTGAGTGTTTGCTTGAATCTGGAAGACTCCGCGCCTCTTGAAGCTGAAGAAGACTATCTCCTTTTCTCATGGTCGGACTCTAAGTGGGCACACTTGGTCCACTGCGAAGAAATCTTCGATTATGAACTTGAGCTCCTTACACCCTTATGGCAAGTCGTACTTGGGTTATGCTGCTCGGCTATGGTTCACGCTGCTCGGCAACTACTTACAACTGCTCGGCTACGGTTCACGCTGCTCGGCAACTGCTTACAACTGCTCGGCAACTCATCACGGTGGTCGGACCATGAGTTTAACTGCTCGGCTTTGTTCGCACCTGCTCGGATAAGCTCAAGACGACGTTACACAATAGGTACAAGGTGCTCGGGGACTAGCTATGGGGGGTACGACCCCGGATACCTATGGCAGACCACATGGGCTGTGCCCCTAGGGGCAGCCCAGCCCACAAGACGAAGCCTTGCGGGGCATGACTCTGCTCGACGCCTCTCGCAAGACATCTAAAAGATATCCTGAAGATACTACGAGATCTGTTAGGATATATATGATTCCAAGATTCTTGTAATCAGTTATTACTTTCCAGTTATCTCTCAGATCTAACCGACTTGTAACCCTACTCCCCGGACTATATAAGGCGGACAGGGACGTCCTCTAAACTCACACAATATCATACTGTCGGGTACCTTAGGATGGGGTACCCCCAGCAAAACATCAAATGGGTTGCCAAGGTCTCATCTAAAAATAATAAAAGCAAGAAGGTAAGTTGTGGGCCCCTCCTCCACCGTGACCGAGCCCACTGGGTCCTCCCCCTCCTCGCTTCGAGCCTCGAGCAGGAGGCCTCGGCATCCTGACGCCAACTCCGCTTCGCACGAGGCCCCCCTGGGAAGGCCTCGGCAGGAAACACCGCCTCCGCCTCGCCCGAGGCTCTCCACGAAAGGCCTCGGCAGGAGGCGCATTCTCCGTATCGCGTGAGGCCTCTCGCGAGAGGCCTCGGCAAGGAGCCTGATCTCCGTCTCGCACGAGGCCTCATTCTCCGTATCGCTCGAGGCCGGCTCATCCGCGGTCCGTCACCCCCCCCCCCCCCCCCGCCTTGGCCGACCCTCCCGACAGCGAGTCACGTCTCATTAATACTTTCAACCACTCCCGCAATCTCAGCCGAACAGTGGCTCAACGTCACAGAATGGCCGACGCCACTCGAAGTCGCATCAGCGCCATACCGGCCAGGATAGGGCACGGCGAGGATTACCGGCCACTGTGTCCCAGCACTGTGTCCACGATCAGTGCCTAGGGCAGGGTATGACCGGGGTTACCAGCCACTGTGTCCTAACGCTGCACCCACGACCCGCCGCCCGCTCAAGGCCTCAGCACTGTACATCGGGGCCTCGGCAATCTCGGGGTTCATGCCTACCGAGACCCCCCACCGCAGTACAAGCCTCAGCACCGACCGGGCCTCAGCCTCGCGCACAATCTGTCCACCACGGCTTGCATGTTCGCCGCCACGTCCGCTCCGAGACATTCTCGGGGCTCCCACGACTCACAGGATCTGATGGGGACAACCACGCCGCCCCCGTACTTCAAGGACGGATCACTCCTACGACCACACCGCAACAGGAACAGGCCATAGGGTTCAGACATGCCGCTCCTATTAGCACGACGCCGCATAGTGATACATGTACTGACCTCGTCCTCCCTTCAACTATAAAAGGAGAGGACTTGGGCCACTTAGGGGGGGCACCGGATAACACACACACACACGCACATTCCAACCGCTTGAGAGCAACGTCTCAGACGGCCCACACGACACCCTGCCGAGACCTGGGACTAGTTCCCTCTCTCCCTTAGCTTGTAACCCCCTACTACGAGCACTCCGGTGCAAGGAATACAAGTTCGATCTCTTAGACTGGACGTAGGGCGCCGATTGCCCGAACCAGTATAAACCTTGTGTCTCTTTGCATCACCATCCGGAATCGGGAGCATGCAAAACAAATTCACTAGTCGGTCGAGGACCCCCCGGTCCAGAACACCAACAGTTGGCGCGCCAAGTAGGGGACGCTACGTGTCAGTTTCGTCATCCTAGTAGGTTCTGGATGGCAGACCCCGGACGACCATTGTGTCTCGGCACCGTAGTTTGGTTCGGGAGCCTAGAATTCATGTCTCTAGGGCATAAATACGACATGATACTCCTCACTCCCCGAGCCCCACCGTCCGACGATGAAGTTACGCACCGGCAGCCCAGGCACAGGCGGCGCCCGGGCGGCCGCTCTCGCCGCGCTCGTCAGGCACGACGCGAGCAAGGCCACCCCGACGCTACGCGAACCCAGGGCGGCATGCCACTCCCCGCCGATATCCTACGACCAGCTGTTGGTACAGGGTCCCTAGCCGGGGACCTATCTGGCCTGAGCTTGGCCAAAGGGAAAACGTCGGTGGCTTGCGATGGTGCCCAGTCGTCAAGCTCCGCTCCACCACTCCCTGAAGAACCGACCCCGGCGGAGCAGAATCTGGCGACGGCACCATCTCCATACCCCTTTGGGTTGAGAAATGCCACCGCTTCTTACGCCTACGCATACGCTGCCGCTCATGAGGATCCCTCAGAGCGCTGTCAGCGCTTCCGTCTTGACCTAAGCACCCATGCCGACTCCACGGATGAGGACGAGGCATGGCCCGGAGTGGATTTCTCTAGGCTCCGCAACCCTGGGGCTTTGCGCCAGTTCTTGGCCGCAAGCGACTACTGCTTCGGTTACTCTAACTCCGACGACGAAGCCACTTACGACCCCACTCGCGAGTGCTTCCACGTTGGGCTCGGGATGCCGAGGGCAGGCGAAGAGGATGAGGGGGCAGGTAGCCGCTCCCCACTTCGTCCAGGGGCGGGCGCCGTCATGCCCCCATGCAATGTCCTATCGGCCGCACGAAATGAGAACGTTGCTCTTGCACGACCTCAGCGCCCAGACCTAGAGCAACTTCGTGAGCACCAGGCCAAGGTCGAACAAGACCAACTCCTTCTGCAGCAGCTTCGAGACTCTCTCGAACAGGAACAGCGAGGCCGTGGCGAAGGCGGGGGAGCCCGATGAAGGGCCCACGATGTGCATCACCGCATCCATGACGACAAAGGGAGCGAGCAACCCCCGGTCTTCAATCGCGCCAGCCAGAATGTCGCGGCTGTGGCAATGCTGGTTCGCGCGATGCCCGAGCCTTCCACCACGGAAGGGCGACGGGTCCGCGGCGAGCTCCGCGATCTCCTAGAGACTGCTGCGATTTAGCAGGCCGAGAGTTCCGCCTCCCGACGGCACGGGGGCGCCTCGAACCTTCTCACGGCACCACCTCGGTAGGACAGGGAAGCCCCGGCTTGTCCTGAGCCCGACCGAGCGCCAATAGCCCACAGGGTCCCCGTGCTCTTGGACCGCCTCGGCAATCGATGCGAGGTGCAAGGAGACCATGAGGCGGTCAGCAGGCGACGACGCCACGACAACGAGGGGCCCGCTCGGGGCTACCATCCACACCAAGGCGGTCGCTACGACAGTAGCAAGGACCGCAGTCCTTCCCCTGAGCCGCCAGGCCCTCGGGTCTTCAGCAGGGCCATCCGCGCTGCTCCTTTCCCCGCCCGGTTCCGACAGCCGGCCAATCTCGTGAAGTACAGCGGCGAAACCAACCCGAAACTCTGGCTCGCTGATTACCGCCTGGCCTGCCAGCTGGGCGGCGCGGACGATGACCCGCTCATCATCCGTAATCTCCCCTTGCTCTTGTCGGACTCAGCACGAGCCTGGCTCGAGCATCTCCCTCCCTCTCAAATCCACGACTGGCGTGACTTGGTAAGGATCTTCGTCGGAAACTTCCAGGGCACATACGTGCGCCCTGGGAATTCCTAGGATCTTAAGAGCTGTCGCCAGAAGCCGGGCGAGTCTCTTCGAGACTTCATCCGGCGCTTCTCCAAACAGTGCACCGAGCTACCCAGCGTCGGCGACTCGGAGATTGTCCAGGCTTTCCTCTCTGGCACCACTTGTTGGGACTTGGTCCGAGAATTAGGTCGCAACGTACCGCGCTCTGCCGCCGCGCTCCTCGACATTGCCACCAGCTTCGCCTCGGGCGAAGAGGCTGTCGGAGCCATCTTCCCTGACACCGACGCCAAGGGTAAGTGGAGGGAGGAGGCCCCCGAGGCCTCAGCCTTCCACCTCCCTAAGAAAAAGAAAAAGGGGCGCCTGAGGAAGCAGGAGGTCCTAGAGGCTGATCTGGTCGCAGCCACAGAGCGCAAGAATCCTCGAGGCAACAAAGGCCCTAGGCCCTTCGACGACATGCTCAAGAAACCCTGCCCTTACCACCAGAGCCCGGTCAGGTGCACCATGCTACGGCGCTACTACGCCAGGCTCGGGCTCCCCGACGACGACACCAAGCAAAAGGGGGCCGGCGGTTGGGACGAAGACAAGGACGACGGGTTCCCCGAGGTACGCAACGCTTTCATGATCTTCGGTGGGCCCTCGGCATGCCTTACGGCGCGGCAGCGCAAGAGGGAACGTCGAGAGGTCTTCTCGGTCAAGGTGGGCACCCCCTAGTACCTTGACTGGTCTTGAGAGGCGATCACCTTCGATTGAGATGATCACCCCGACCGTATTTCGAATCTCGGGCAGTACCCACTGGTCGTCGACCCGATCATCGGCAACACCCACCTCTCCAAGGTGTTGATGGACAGAGGCAGCGGCCTCTTGCTTACAATTACTAAGCGTTCTTTAATTGGTCTTATTTTTCGAGAAACCCCCCGGGCCCATCGTAGGTCTCGGCAGCACAATAAAGGTGACAAGGGAGACTCGGTTATGCCTCGATAGAACCAAGCCTCCCTCGGGGGCTAAATGGGGGACTCCCCCTAGGTCCCACGCACCACTCCTTAGTGTTTTTTCGCAAAAATTCCTTCGCCAAGACTCTAGCAAGCTCTGACGAATCACTTGTAGAGACTCCTCGAACCAAGGTCTGTTTCCTAAGCAAGAGGCCGGTAGAGTCGCGAGACGGCCTACGCCCCTAGGCTACGGTACTCCCTCACCACCTCTCGCTCAAGGGACGGCTTAGGCTCCAAAGGGGTGTTTTGCAAACGAAATCTGATCAGGAGCAACAGAGGGCAAAGGCTCGGAAACATGAGAAAAATGACTAAGAAGCACAAATACGTCAGAAATAAAGGCCTCGATGGCCACAAACGTTATGATACAAAAATAACCCCTATTCTATCTTTACATAGCCCCCAGGGCCCAGATTAAGGCTCAAGGCCTCCAGCATCGGCAGATGGTAGGGGAGGAACCACCTCATCTTCAAAGAGCATCGCCAGCACCGTGCCAGGGCCTTCCGCCGCCTCCAGCAGCTTCGCGACCGCCGCGTGGGCCTCCTTGTCATCATCAGGCAGAACGTAGCCATCACTGATGGCCGAGAGGTCGACGCCAAGGTAGTGAGAGGAGATGACGGCCATCGCCCGCTTAACACCCATGTGCAGCGCCCCTCGGAGCCGCTCGCGCATCTGGCTGCTCAGCGCAATCAAGCGGCTCCCAAGGGAGCTGCCCGACTGAACCCCCTCGACTTCTAGGGCCTCGCAGGCAGAAAGGGCAGCACGCTTTAGCGCCTCGTGCTCCCCGATCTCGGTCTCGAGCACCGTCTGCACCGCGCTGGAAGCCTCGGCGGCCCGAACGATCTCCGCCTCTGACTCTGCACCACAGAAAATGGAATAAGGTCGAGCCAGAGAAAAAACAACCTAAGTTAGGGACGGAAGCCCACGGAGCTCACCCTTGGCCTTCAGCTCCCAGCGTCGGGTCTCGGCCTGACAGGCCTCAGCTTGCTCCTTCAACCACTGGGCCTCGACTCGAGAGGCCTCGGCCGCCCTGGAGGCTTCACTCCCCAGCTCTGTGTCATACAAGGAAGTTAGGAAGCGAACATAAGAGGAAGAAAGCAAAACAAGGGGACTCAAACTCACCCTCGACCGTCCCCCTCAAAACCACAGCCTCGATCTGCGAGGCCTCAACCAAAGCAAGGGCCTCGTTCAGAGCGCCTTTGGTCAGCTGGTGCGCACTCTCCTCTGCCCCTAGCTACCCGGCGAGGGCCTTGCCCAAGGCCGTCGCTTCTTCAGCCCAGGACCTGAAGGCATCCCGATCGCTGACAGCGCGGGTAAGCTCCTCCTCCAGCTCCTTGATCCGCGCCGCCAAGGGGGCGAGCTACGTCTAGGCTGTGGCCGCCTCGACCTTCGCATCGGCACAGCGAAGGCGGAGGTCCTCCACCTCCGCACTTCGTGCTGACAGAAGCTCGTTAGCATCGGCAAGAAGGCCCCTCTACCTCTGAAGCTGGTCCCAGATTCCCCTCTCCCGCCGGAGGAAGACCGACTTCCCGAGGGACCGGGTCTCAAGCTCCTGAGGAGGCAGAGCAGAGGTCGTCGATTGCGACAAAACCAAGGAAAGAACAACGTCGCGCGAGAAAGGAAAACACGAACCTGAGCGACTCTGGGCAGTTCGTCGGCCACCACGGACAGCGTCGTCCGTAGCGACCGCTCCGCCAGCTCACGGTACTGCTCGAAGGTACTCCAGCGCCCGCCCTCGGCCGTGTCCTCGAGGGCGAACAAAGGCTCCCCCTCAGGGTCGTCCCGGCTCCGCCACAGTACCCGCGGGTGATCCCACCCGTGGGGCTCGGGTCGCACCCGCACGAGGGCCGAGCTTCCCTCGTCTAAGAGTGGCGCCGGCTGCTCCACGGCATCGGTCTCCTCGGTGCCGACCACCTCCCGCGCCCGGGAAGTATCGTCGGAGGAGATCGGATAGACCTCCGTCTCTCGGGCACTCTCCCGCAACAACGGCAGGCCCTGAGCCAAGGGCACGGCCGAGGCCTCCGCCGCCTGCATCTCTGCCTCCTGCGCAGATGGCCTCGCTACCATCACGACGGCCGTGGTGACCTCGGGGGCTCCAGCCTCTGCAATCACGGCCTCGGCGGTCTCGGGGGCTCCGACTTCCGTCATTGTGGCCTCGGTAGACGCAGAAGCGCCGACCGCGGACACTGCGGCCTCGGCGGTCATGGGCACCGGGGCCTCCATCGCCTCAGCCCCAGAGGCCCCGGGAGCCTCGGCAACAAAGGGCACGATGGCCCCATCCGACCGTGTAGGGGCCACCTTGGCAACCCTTCCTTGGGCAGCCGGTTCCTTTGGGTCGACCCTCGCCGACGCCGCGCCGCGTTGGATGGCGGCTTGTGCCTCCGCCACCCAGTGGGCAGAGGAGCCGGGGCTCGCCTTAAGCACTTTAAGGGGCGCTAAGGGGAGGTCGCCCGCAGGCCGCTTCTGACTAAAGAAAATCAACCTACAGGGTCAGCACGAGACCAAAAAAGCGAACGGAAGACACCATAACCCCGCCAAAAATACACTTACTTCGAACGGGGCAGCCCCAGCTTCGCCACGGCAAACCTCATCCGTGACGGCGGAGGCGGCGGCAGTGGCGCCGCATCTACATCCATCGGCGCCGGTCGGTCCTCAGCGGACCCCGATGCCCCTTCGGTCCTCTGTGGGGCCGGTGGCGTCGCCTCCACCGCCACCGGCTCCGCCGTGACCGCCGAGCTTACCGGGCTGATGGTGCATTTGCCTAACGACCGCGCCTCGGGCATGTCGGCCTCGGCCCCAGAGGGGGCCACCGCCGGCCCCAGGTCCGCTTCTGCTCTCCTTCCCAGGGGTGCCGGGCTGCTTGCCGACGCCCCGGGCGCCACCTCCACGATGTCAGGAAGGTGGTCTAGGGGGCCTCGCCCCACCTCGCCCTTGTTATTCCCGTCCGAGGCCTCCGTCGACAACGACGTCGATGGGGATTCCTCCAATGGGAGACCATCCTTCCTTGCTAATGGCGGCGCTTATCCAACGCCTCGCGCACAAGGATGTGCTTCGTGCGCTTTGCCGCCTTAGCATCCTTTCGCTTCTTCTGCGTGTCGGCGTGAGCGTGGTTGATCACTCGCTGCCCCGTGTCCTCGGGAACGGGCGGCGGGGAGGAGCGCACGTCCCTCATCCCCTGAAGAAACGACAAACGCGCATAAGGAAACAAGGGATAAAGGGAGGCTAAGGAGGTTCAGAGGCTACAGCGGCGCTCGACTTACCAGCGAAAGGAACCCCCGCGATGGACGCATCGCGAAGGGGGTCAGGTTGCCACCCCTCAACTTCACATCTACCGTCTCCCCCACCCGACGATGAATTTCCTCATCGGAGAGGGTGGAGGAAGACATCCGGGTGCCTTCGACGGGCTCACCCGGCCTCATCTCGAACAGCCGCCGCCGCCGAGCCATCAGCGGCAGCACCCTCTGGCGGTGGAAGGCAGCCACGACCACAGCGACGGTGAGGCCATGGTTCCGCAGCCTCGCCAGTCCCTCCAGGAGCGGCTCTAGCTTGGGCTGGTCGACCTTCGGGACGCCCCACTTCCATTTCTTCAGGCAACTCTCCACAATCCACCTAGTATAAGGGGGAAGTCCTCCGTCGTCGTTACAGAGGTAGAACCAACTCGTGTACCATCGGCGGTTGGAGGACGCGAGTTGGGCCGGAATGTAGAGGTGCAGGCGGTCCTGATGCACTTGGAGAGTGCAGCCTCCGACCCTCGATGCCTTCCTCTTTCCCGACGTGCCCGTCGGCTTGGTAGTATGCCCCGCCCGGAATAGGTGGAGCCACAAATCCCAATGGGGAGCGATCCCCAAATACCCCTCGCAGATGGCAACAAAGATAGCCGCCTGAGCGATGGAGTTGGGATTAAAATTGTGGAGCTCTACGCCGTAGTAGTGCGGGAGCACCCACATGAACCGGTCCGCTGGAACGCCGAGGCCGCGCTCGTGGAAGGAGACGAAGCTCACGACATAGCCGTTGCGGGGCCTCGGCTCCAGCTCGCCGTACGGAGCAATCCACTCTGGCCTGCTAAGGTCTGTCACTGGGCAGAGGAGTCCACCGTCGACAAGCGACTGGAGCATCTCCTCGGTGACGTCCGACGGATCCCAAGGGTCCGCCTCGACAACGACGACGTTGCTGGCCATGAGTGCGATGGAGGAATCGGGCGCGGTGGTGAGTCCTTCTCTCTCCCTCCACGCTCTCGCTTTTTCCTCGCTTTCTCCCTAGGCTCGCTCTTCTCTCCTCTTCTCCTCGGCACCCGCTGCTCTGGCGACGGCTCGACGGAGGTGGCAGGCAAGGTAAGACAAGGAGGGACGAGACTCTTCGAGTATTTATGCAGGGAGGAGGTGAAACGAACGGGCGATGAAATCGGGGAGGTTTTCCCCGTTCGGCGCGGTTAACCACGAGCCAATTTTGGCGGCCCATGCGCCCACGTCTCCCGCATTAAATGTGAGGACAGTTACGTCCCATCCATCACGTCGCGCTTGGCCACTATGGCAGCAGGCGTCGGTTCGCCTCCCCACGAAACCGCCTCAAAAGGCACGCCACCCGCGGCCAAGCCGATAGGGAAGATATTTCCCGCGGCCTGTTCCTTTCATAGGAAGGAACCGGGCTCTGAGCCTATTACGATCCAGGGGTTCGAAGGCTGGACCCCAAAGGGTTTCGACAGCCGCCCCAGGATAACAGAGTCAGGGGCGACTGCGGGCGAGCCTGTACGGGGCCGAGACCCAAACGAGCGAAACGCTTGGAACGCCCAAAGTCGTGTCCAAGACCGGCAGGAAAGTATCCGAATGGGATCCCATCGTAGGGAGGCACCGAGCCACCGAGGCCCAACGAACGGCCTCGGCACCCACTAGAGAAATCCGCTGGTACTCTTGGAGTGTGTCTCTGGACCGCTAGCCGTCCCCTAACGAACGGGGTTTGGGCCTCCACTCGGACTACCCGATAACAGCTCACCGGGAGTGCCACCGCTCGTGCCCATCGAGGGTAGCGAGGCACATTCCACCCCTCCTTCCGAGCGAAAAGGAAGCGCGAGGGTCGCATAAAAAGTCAGGGGAACCCCTGACGGCCTTCTCGCCCTATGCAGAGGCTAGGGGGCTCCTCCTGCAAATATGCCGAGACCCCACGACCCGGGCTCGCGCCCAAAGGGGCCTCGGCAAACAAACCCTCACGCGCGAGGGGCGTATGAAAAGTCAGGAGAACTCCCGACGGCCCTCTCACGCAGAGGCTAGGGTCTCTTCCTGCAACCTTGCCGAGACCAGAATGGGCTCAGCAAACTAACCCTCCGTCCGAACGAAAAGGACATGTGAAGATCAGATGAAAGGGCCAGAACACCCAAGACAAAGACGAACAGTCCGAAACCGCGCTAGAAGTTTCACTACAAACACGATAAAAAGGGCACCGAGCTCGTTACGGTCCAGGGGTTCGAAGGCTGGGCCTCCAACAGGTTTCGACAGCCGCCCCAGGGCAACAGAGTCAGGGACGACAGCGAGGCGAGCCTACGAATGGCCCAGGCCCAAGCGAACGGTCGCTCGGGGCACCCTAAGTCGTGTCCGAGACCGGCGGGGAAGTATCCGAATGGGATCCCACCGTAGGGAGGCACCGAGCCACCGAGGCCTGCGAACGGCCTCGGCACCCACTAGAGAAACCCCCTGGTACTCTTGGAGTGCGTCTCTAGACCACTAGCCGTCCCCCAGTGAACGGGGCTCGGGCCTCCACTTGGACTACCCGCTAACAGCTCACCGGAAGTGTCCACGCTCGTGCCCATCGAGGGTAGCCTGGCACATTCCACCCCTCCTTCCGAATGAAAGGAAGCGTGAGGGTCATACCCAAAGTCAGGGGACCCCTGACGAACCTCTCGCTCCATGCGGAGGCTAGAGGGCTTCTTCCTGCAGCCTCGCCGAGACCCCCGTAACCCGAACTTGCGCTTGGAGGCTCAGCAAATGCAATAAGAACTACTCGTTCAAACACGAAAATAAAGAAAGCCCCTGGAGGAGTAACTCCACTCCTCCGGGGGCTCGGGGGCTACACCCGGCGGGTGCGCTCGCGCGCACCCACCGGAACCTCAAAAAAAAACCCTAATTCCTACGGGGCAGGTATAAACCAAGCCTCGACAAACCCTCAGGGGGAGTGCACGCACTCCCCCCGAGGCTCGGGGGCTACTGTCGGGTACCTTAGGATGGGGTACCCCCAGCAAAACATCAAACGGGTTGCCAAGGTCTCATCTAAAAATAATAAAAGCAAGAAGGTAAGTTGTGGGCCCCTCCTCCACCGTGACCGAGCCCACTGGGTCCTCCCCCTCCTCGCTTCGAGCCTCGAGCAGGAGGCCTCGGCATCCTGATGCTAACTCCGCTTCACGCGAGGCCCCCCCGGGAAGGCCTCGGCAGGAAACACCGCCTCCGCCTCGCCCGAGGCTCTCCACGAAAGGCCTCGGCAGGAGGCGCATTCTGCGTATCGCGTGAGGCCTCTCGCGAGAGGCCTCGGCAAGGAGCCTGATCTCCGTCTCGCACGAGGCCTCATTCTCCGTATCGCTCGAGGCCGGCTCGTCCGCAGTCCGTCACCCCCCGCCTCAGCTGACCCTCCCGACAGCGAGTCACGTCTCATTAATACTTTCAACCACTCCCGCAATCTCAGCCGGACAGTGGCTCAACGTCACAGAATGGCCGACGCGACCCAAAGTCGCATCAGCGCCATACCGGACGGGACAGGGCACGGCGGGGATTACCAGCCACTGTGTCCCAGCACTGTGTCCACGATCAGCGCCTGGGGCAGGGTATGACCGGGGTTACCGGCCACTGTGTCCTAACGCTGCACCCACGACCCGCCGCCCGCTCAAGGCCTCGGCACTGTACATCGGGGCCTCGGCAATCTCGGGTTCGTGCCTACCGAGACCCCCCACCGCAGTACAAGCCTTAGCACCGACCGGGCCTCAGCCTCGCGCACAATCTGTCCACCACGGCTTGCACGTTCGCCGCCACGTCCGCTCCGAGACATTCCCGGGGCTCCCACGACGCACAGGATCTGATGGGGACAACCACGCCGCCCCCGTACTTCAAGGACGGATCACTCCTACGACCACGCCGCAACAGGAACAGGCCACAGGGTTCGGACGTGCCGCTCCTATTAGCACGACGCCGCATAGTGATACATGTACTGACCTCGTCCTCCCTTCAACTATAAAAGGAGAGGACTTGGGCCACTTAGGGGGGGCACCGGATAACACACACACACGCACATTCCAACCGCTTGAGAGCAACGTCTCAGACGGCCCACACGACACCCTGTCGAGACCTGGGACTAGTTCCCTCTCTCCCTTAGCTTGTAACCCCCTACTACGAGCACTCCGGTGCAAGGAATACAAGTTCGATCTCTCAGACTGGACGTAGGGCGCCGATTGCCCGAACCAGTATAAACCTTGTGTCTCTTTGCATCACCATCCGGAATCGGGAGCACGCATAACAAATTCACTAGTCGGTCGAGGACCCCCCGGTCCGGAACACCGACACATACGATAGCTAATATAAACCAACAGACCACAGGAGTAGAGTATTACGTCATACTGACGACCTAAACCTGTCTAACTCATGTCTCTCTGTTGCCTTCTTGTTCTTGATCTTACGCTTCTCTACCAATCAATCTACCTTCGTGGAATACCCCTCGGAGGACTGTCGACAATATTCTATCGACAAATAGTGTGTGATTAGAGAAATCAAATCATTCTGATGAGATAGTGTTTATAAGTCCATTTCTTAAATTTAGTAGAATGACAGTATTCCTCATACTAATAATATTATTATTACTTATGAGGAATGAGACGATGATACATCAATCTATTCCATTCCTTAATATAAATCAAACAAAATAAGACTTACACGTTCCTCAAACCGAACACCCTATAAACCTTTCGTCCGGATTCGATTCATCCACTTTTCTCTTACTCCGTCCCAGGCCCTATAGATTTTCCTTTGGTTTTACACCATCCCAAACAGGCCCTATAGATGGGAGTTTAACCACAGGAAACGTAACAGCTAGAGTAAAAAAAAGCAAACGTCGAGAGTCGAGGCCATTCAACAGAGCGAGCGATTGGAGCACCGTTTTAACGTCACATGTAATACAGCCCAGGCTCCTTGAGTTGCAGACTGGCTAGCTGGAGGCGAAATTGTGAACCAACAAACAAAAATGCAGCAGCCGCTATTGCTCTTGCATGGTAAATAAAAATGTCTGGGAACTACATCCCGAAAATTAAACATGACCTCACATTGAGTTGAGTTTGCTGCTCTCTTCTACGATTATAGAGAAAAACCTCACGGTATCCTCAGCTCAGATTTCGTCTTTCTGAGGAAGTAATTCTTTTTCATCAGTCAAAAATTTGCATGGTATTATTTCCAGATAGCACAAAACAGTCTGGCAGCGCAACGCTGGTGCGTGAATTTATATGTCCAGCAGCAACCTCCTGGGGTCCTCGACCACATCCTTGATGCGCCGCAGGAAGAAGACAGCCTCTCTGCCATCGATCAGCCTGTGGTCGTATGTCAGCGCGAGGTACATCATTGGCCTCGCGAGGATGTCACCATTCACAACCACAGGGCGTTGCACAATGGAATGCATCCCAAGAATTGCCGACTGCATTTCACACGTATCACATTTCAGATCAATAAACATCTGCATGCTACAAATGTGTCGCAACTGATAAAAGCGCAGCAGCTACCTGTGGGGGGTTGATGATAGGTGTGCTGATGAGGCTTCCATAGACACCACCATTGGAGATGGTAAATGTTCCTCCTGCCATGTCATCAATTGAGAGTGCCCCCTCAGTTGCCTTCTTTGCAAGGTTGTTTATCCCTTTCTCAATGTCAGCAAAGTTCATGGTATCAGCATCCCGGACAACAGGAACCACAAGGCCCTGAAAAAGATTCCAATTAGTGATATGCATAGTAAATACTCCCTCTATCCCAAACTATAGGCCATTTTGGCTTTTTTAGGTACAAGAAAGAAGATGAGACGTACCTTGGAAGTGCCAACAGCAACACTGACGTCTACATAGTCTCTGTATATGATGTCATCACCATCAATGACAGCATTGACAATTGGTTGGTTTTGAAGTGCAGAAACAGCAGCCTGCCAAGATAAATAGAATTAGCCAGCCATATAAATATAGAGAGAATTACTTATTTGACACTCTGGGAAAATGAGTCGTTCTTTCTTGGCCCTGAAATTTTCTTCGTTCCCTATTTGACATTTACTTCAACTTTCATCCCTAATTTGACACTACCGTCAAATCCATTAGCTAACGGTGTTAACTGGCTATTAAAAAGACGTTTTTGCCCCTAGAAAAAAAACGGCGAAGCAAATTTGAGAGGAAAAAAAAACCTGCGCCTTTTTTTTGCAGCTGGGCGCATGCATCGGAGGCGGGCGCAGGTTTTTTTTCCTCTCAAATTTGCTTCGCCGCTTTTTTTTCTAGGGGCAAAAACATCTTTTTAACAGCCAGTTAACACCGTTAGCTAACAGATTTGACGGTAGTGTCAAATTAGGGATGAAAGTTGAAGTGAGTATCAAATAGGGAACGAAGAAAATTTTAGGGCCAAGAAAGGAACGGCTCATTTTCCTAGTGTCAAATAAGGAATTCTCTCATAAATATACGGTGAAAAAGCTTTGCAACACAGACTGGCAAGTACCTTGACAAAGCAAGACATTAGGCCCAATTTGACACCATGCTTTTTGACAAATTCATCTTTATAATCAGAACGAAGCTTCATCAAATTGGTCCTGCATCATAAATCATAAGATAAAAAAACACCAATACAGCCTTCAAGGAATCATAATGGCATGCCAAAAGATAATTATTGACGTCCACATCTAAAAGAAGATAAATAAGTTGAGCCACACAATGTCACACAATAAATGACTGAATTTTTTTGTCAGTGTTACTGAATAAAAAAACTAAGTTCTCTAAGCATTCATACATATAGAGGATAATCATATATATTTTCATCTAACATAGGTTAGCACATACTCCCTCCGGTCCATTTTATCTGGCGCACACGCATATAATTTTGACTAATAATTACGCTAATAATTTTGACTAATAATTACGCTAATAATTTTTAACTATTATAATGCAAACTTTAAATGATTAGATTTGTAAGGAATTGTACTATCCAATGATTATAATTTTATAAGCATAAATAATATAATATAAAGCAAATGAATGGTCAAAGTGTAATATAGGAGACCGTGTCATTATAACTTGCGCCAGATAAAATGGACCGGAGGGAGTATTAGTTAATTGTCAGGGTGATAGGTAGGGATAAGCGATCAATATATTGCCATGTAGCTCAACAGATTACATTCTTTATTGCCTGAATACAGGCCACATCTTTAAACTGCTCAAAATATGGTAAGACAGAAACAGGTGTCACCATTTTACAGGAGCACAAATATAAACTGATCAAACAGAAATCTACTGTAGCAATCTACTGGAAGGAATGCTTGAGAACACTTACATGTCAACTTCATTAAATGTAGTCAGCATTGCAAAGGTGTTCTGAGAATCCTTAAGACGGTTTGCAATACGCTTCCTGAGCCTTGGCATCGGCACCTGCAATATCATGGTAAAATATGTGCATGTCCTTCAACAACATCTGAACTCTGTAATTGGATAATATTGGCCTTACCCGCCGCTCTCGTTCTTTTGGAGGGAGCTGTGGTTCTGAAGGGGACGTTTTTGATGGTGCAGTTGGCTTTGGTGCTTGCATCTTGGGAGGTTCTACTTTTGGGCCTTTTTCCTCTACCTTTGGTTTCTCTTCAACTTTCGGCGGTGATGATTCTTTTGGAGTTGCTTCCTCAGATGGAGCAACATGTGTTTCAGCAGGTTGAGCAGACTTGGATATGATTGCAACTTTAGTGCCTGGAGTAACTGTGTCGCCTTCACTAGCAATGAGCTGTAAACAACAGTCAGAAATAGCAACACTTAGTATGTGAACAGCTGCTGATCTTGTTACCAGCAGATAAGCATGGTATTTGAGTGTGTATTCTTGACATCTGCAGAATAAAGGTAAAGTACTGCCATGAAAGTAGACTAGAAGCCAGGAAGGAGCAAAACAATTCACCTTTTCAATAACACCAGCCTCAGGACTTGCGACATCTATAGTGACCTGGAACAAAAGGAAAAGTCATGTGGTTATGGCCACTAGCAAATATGAAGTTCCACTAATGTTCAAACAGAAGCCACCAATACCTTATCAGTTTCAATCTGCGCTATGGGTTCATCGGCCTCGACTCTGTCTCCAGGTTCTGTATATAAAAAGAGAAAATGTTATCACAGGGAGGGAGGTAGGGAGGGAGGGAGGGGAGGGAGAGAGAGAGAGGGAGGGAGGGAGAACATACTCTTTAAGAAGTTAGCAAGAGTTCCATCAGTAACAGATTCTCCCATGAAGGGCACAACAGCCTCAAACTTGTCTCCTATATAGAATGAAAAACAGAACTTGATAAACGCATAACAAGGAACACGTTTGTCAAACACTATCCGCCTCAAAAGGCTATTGTGGCTTACCGTTGTCTGAAGCAAACGATCTACTCCAAACTTGGAACAGAGAGGGATTAGGTAAGTAACAGCGTTTTCTACAAAATTCAATTACAATAATGTAATACATACATGTATTAAAAAAGGAAAGACGCGCAAAAATATTTGGCATGAGGTTAGTAATGACATCTATATTCATCTACTAGAGCATGCTATCTGATAATTACCTCGTCAGATTTGAGCATTGGGAAGTAGCTGGAATCAAAGCTGGAAAAGAGCGCATGTATTATAGTCAATAGTTGAGATCAAATAATTAAAATAGGGCTAGTCAGAGTAATAACCAGAATGTTGACTGCTGTAGCTTCTGACATGTGTATAACTCCTTAGGAGGCCTAGTGTCTGCAAGTAAATCAGAACAGTGAGGAAGAAAATTGAAGTGAAGGATTACTGAAATTATAGAAGCTTATACTTTGTGTATCATTTGTGCATTAGCATTGCTACAAACATGAAATGGAAATGGCGTAGAAATTCTGAGATTTCACATAACCAAGGAGACTTAGTGCACTGTTTTCAAATGAACTGTAAATCAGTCATAGAAATTTGGGCCTGTTTGGTCCTCATCCACACTATGGGCCCAATTAGTTTTCAGCCACAACTTGGCATAGTTTGCCACATCTAAGGATAGGCAAGTTTATAGGCAGCTGTTTGGTTTCAGCCACATTGTGGCAAGATTCACCTTCTAGCAAGCTAGGTTTCAAGTGCCAACAACTCAAAAATATCTATCGCCAGATTCTCATAGGCTTGCTAAGGTGTGGAAAAGATTTTAAACACCTAATGGCCTAACCTTTGGCAAGTTTGGCAAAACTTTGTGGCAAACGGTAGCAAAGTCCATAACCACACCCCGTGCCAAAACATTCCTATGGTGTGGTTAACAATTTGCAAGACACCCTTAGGCAAGGGATGGCTAAAGGTTGATTGTATGACAGATGGGGTCTGGAGCTGAAAACTATGGCATGCCAGAACAGCGGCATGAACCAAACAGCTACTACAAAAGATGTGTTATAGTTTGCCAAATTAAGGCAGCAAACCAAACATACAAACTGTTGTTTGTACAACTAAGCACTGTTGTAAATAATGGAAACCATTGCTGCCATATTTTGTGTCAGTTGGAATTGTTGCTGACTGCTCAGTTTCTTATATATTTAAAAAATATGGCCTGCAAAGCAGAAGAATATAAATTCATCTCCCATCACAGGCTTGCAATGCACTCCCTTTTCTATTTCACAGTCTGACCCACCCTCTAGCATGCACGAAATCTCATTCCCCCTCCTCCCTCTCCATCAACCACTGCAGTCCTTGTTTCTTATGATTGAATTGGGATGGAATACAAGTTTCTTAATTTTATTGATAGAAAACATTCAACAGTTCAATAGCGAACAAGGAATAGAATTGGCTGACAAAATAATCTGAAATAGCCTTCATATCAAAAAAGGTAGCAGGCAAATCCAAATTAGTTACCTAGACTCCTTTAAATTTCTCATAACATACTTTACTTGACATCCATCTGGAGTTCCTACCTCATAAACCTTGGTGAGTAAATAAGAGCCAAGCTATACTGAACTGCAATGAAGGTTTACATAGAATGGGCAGAAATAGCAACGGAGGAGCTAATACAACCTAATCTGTGCAAGGCATACCAAAAAAATATCCTCAGGGTGTGTTTGGCAACTACGTGGGAAGAGGTATGGGAATTAGTGGTGGGAGTTGATAGAGGGAATTAAGGTGGGAAATTGACTTTTAGTTCCAATCCTTTGTTTGGTTCGTGGAGGGAAATAAGAAAGGGAATTGAAGAGGGAATTCATATCCCCTGTCTGGTGTGGGGGTTTGAGGGGGAAATTAAAAAGGCAAATCATGATGGACTGTGATTATCTACTTTTCTTTTATCAAGAACACAACTCCCACCCCTCCCCTAGGGAATTGATTAGTGGGAGTTGGCCCTCTAAACTCCCCTTCCCCCTTTCACCAAAACTCCCATTCCCACAAAACAAACAGAAGATTTTTAAACCCCTATCTCTGAACTCCCATTCCCTGCTTCCAATTACCCCCAACCAAACGAGCTGTCAAGTCACGGAATTCTCCAAATCAGAGGCGAAGTGCGTGCACGAAGCACCAGCACACGTTCTCTCAAGTGTAGCAGATTATTCTCCAGACGCAACCACAGACCCCGTCCGCGACGGAACTCTTCCGAAGGGGGATCACACCCATCGGGCAGAGCCACCGCGTCGGACCACCTCGCGAACCCTAAATCTGCTCCCTACCCGGAACAAACAAGGAGGCACAAAAGCTAGCCGCAGACATACATACATGCATCGGAGAGAGAAAAGGAGAGGGAAGGGCATTACGGCGCCGGCGCGGCGGCGGAGGAGGCCCGAGGCGACGCGGGACGCCATTCGACGGAGTCCTCACGGCGGCGGCGGCGGCTTGTGGGGGAGGAACGGGGCATGCACCGCGGATTCGATTTTGGTCCCTTTTCTGTAGTTTCCTCGATGCAATCTCCCTCTCTGACTTGGGGATGGGGGCGGCGTAGTGTCGCGTGCAATTATGGGATCTGGAAGGAATGGAATGGGAGCGCGCGGCCCGTGGGCCACGGCCGCCCTCTGGTCGCTTCGCGTTCTTCGGTCCGGTCCTGACCCCACCCACCAGTGGGCCAACTACTCCGTTCTTTTTTCGTTTCTCTGGCGCGGCCGCGGCTTTCCTGGGTTTCTTCCCCGTCCATGCCGTCGCCAGGTGTACGCTTTATTTTTCTTTCTTTATTAGTTTTTTTTTCCTTTTGTAGCTGCCACGATGGTCGATTGTCGTCCTCTTTGACCGTGTGAGAGTTCTGGGCTTCTGGCCTAACAGGAAAAAAAATAAATTGGTGAGGACCATTCCTACCAGAAGATGGTGAGGACTGTGTAGCTGACAGGTAGCTTATAGGACATCAACGACCTGTTCGTTTTGGTTAAAACGATCATTGATTATTATTACTAGTTGGTTAAGTATGAGAGAAAAATATTATTCTGACTTATAATCCACGATCGTTTACGACTAAGCGGCTACTAATTTTCTACTCATGTGTTTAAAATAATACTGTGACCCACCTATCAGCTGCACAGTCCTCACCATATCGGATAGGGATAGTCCTCACCAAATTTTTTTCGCCCAACAACAACCAAGTGATCTGTGCATGAACAACCATAGTATAATGGTATGGTAGAGGAGACGTCCCTCTGTCTCGAAGCAGAGAAAGCAACGAACCGAATTAAAAAAAAGAGAGAGAGAGAGAGAGAGAGAAAGCATCAAACCATAAAAGATAAAACGGTCCCGTTTAGATACTCCGAGAATCTGGATAAAAACATCCCACGGTCCTAACTTCTCCTTCAAATGGTCTAGATTTTTTAGAGATTTTAACTGATAGATTTTTTAAATCTCAAAATCTAATAAAACTATTAATATTCTTTTTATCCTGATTCTCAAAATCTCTTGGGATTTCAAACGGAATCGAGCCGTGGGAATGTATCGTTGTTGTCGTTGTCTATGTTGAATTATTATTGTTTGATCATATTGTCGGTGACTTATTGGTTGAGCTGTCTTAGTTCGTTGTAGAGTTTTGTTGTTGCTTCTTTTTGTTAATTGCTCTCATCTATATATAGGATAATTCATTTCTACTTCCAGGGTGCTCTCATTCATACTTACCTACGAAACCTCTTCCCACACAACATATCACATGGAGGCCGGTTGATTAGCGGGTTAAAATCGTGGACCCCATAATTTAGTTGATATTAGCAAACGTGCCCATGCGTTGCTATGGGCGAATGTCAGATTATTCGAGTCAATATGTATATTTTTGTGTAACTTTTTTATATATCTATCTCATCTAATAATAAAGAGATAAAATTTCTGCTGTACTTTTTTTTTGCCTCCTCCGAATTCTTTTTCTAGTCCGGGTTCAAATTCCTTTTCCAGTCTAGGTTCGATCCATATTTTTACGGCTGCTCGCTTGCGTTCCGTCTTCTAGCATATCTGCTCCTTGGAACTTGATAGTCCCGGCGACAAAAACAACTAGCCTATGAAAAAACACCTAAACTAAAAAACATGGCATTGCATATATCACGTCCAAAAATCCATATTGATTCGCCTTTGAGTTGCTAGGAAACGGTGCTAAGAAAGTGTGGTACATCGTAGTTGTAACAGTGAACCACACAACTACCTAAAAAACTATTAGTCTATTCGCTTGCTCGTATCTGGCTTATAAGTCATGGCTTATCAGTCAACGAACAGTATTTTTCTCTCACACCAAACCAGCCAACAGTACTTTCAGCCATGGCTTATAAGCCAAACCAGCCTAAACGAACAGGGTGTATGGCGTGACTAACTTATGACATGAAAAAAATATGGTTTTAAACTAAACAAAACCTATGCCCTACGGCCATTCTTGTACTCTAAGAAAAAATGACTGTCGTTGCAATGCACGGACATATTTGCCAGTAACAATTAAAATTGTAATAGTTTGTTGTGTGGTTACCTAGACGGTTTGTCTCAGAAGATTTTTATTCAATGATTGCATCATGTATTCGTATATGTTTTGGACATGCATTGTTCTAGTTCGTGTGCGCATACGTCGCTAGTCCAAGTTATATACGGGACATGAAGAGACGTAAGGGCATTGCAGGAAGTAAAAAAAAAATTAGAAAAATACCATTTTAACTTAATATTAAAAGCAACATATGGTTGTTTGTTGCGACCGAACATATACCTCTTGACATAAGACCATGGTGCTTGAAGATATATTCTGCTTCATCTTTTGACGTGTGTGGCCATCCGCCTCCCCCCACATCCATTACTTTAATTTAAATTTATAAAGAACTAAAGATATAAATATCGGTCCTGTTCGTGTGTCCTTAAACCTGGTTTGATCCGCTTCTTTTTTCATCCGGAATAGTATTTTTCTCTCACAAATTCCTCCATCATTTCTCCAAACCATCCAAATTCCTCCGAGCAAACAGACCCAATGAAAAAATACAATGAAATCCACGTCTAAAGTAGATTTTCACAATTTATTTAACTGCTAGAAGTAATTTAGGTGCACCAGTAATATCTATCTTGAGCATAACAACGGGAAACGTATGCTAAAAAAGGTTTTTAAATCTGCATAGTCATTGAGTTTGACTAAAAAGTAAACCATACCTATTTATTTTAATCTATTCACAACTGATCAAAGCGAAAATTAATATCTTTCTCTTTTTATTTTTTCCTTTTCTTTTCTTCCTTTATTTTCTTGCTCACTTAATTTTACTTATTTTGATTTCACTCCCCTCTCTCCCCTAATTTTTTACAATTTAGCCTTTTTTTTAAGAAAATTTACGCTTGGCCCTCTGAGAAATTTAAACTCATCTTTGGACCCTGAGGGTCGGCGCCAGGACTCGTGGCGTCGAGGTAACACGTCTCGGCGCCACAGATTTTGACGGCGAGGTATCTGGCCGTGCACAGTAGAACATCCTAGATAACGTTCACGTGACCGGTATCTCGACGCCAAAACACATGGCGTCATGCTCGACGTCACGGATTTTGACGTCCAGCTCCTGTGGCCTCGCCCGTGCGCGCACGTACGTTCTCGCGTTAATAATATCATGTTGACTGGCCTATTATCACGTTGACTTGGTTAATAATATATTAATATAAAATATCAGGACCCATGATGGCTGTAACGTCGATATAGAAATCGCAGCGACACATACTCCTATTCCGTACGTACGCCCGGGGTGGTAGCCGTGTCGAGGATGGTAGCCGCGGCGGGCTCCCTCCCCTGCGTCCCTGTGGGTGCGCCTACGGGCATCGATGGTGCTGCGCACGTTGCGGTCGTGGCCGAGACGTTGATGTACCGGGATGGCGGTGTGCTGCATGCCGCCTAGCGGTGTCTGGTGAACAGACGCGTCCTTGGTGGGGTGCACCGAGGGCGTGCGCTGGCTGGCGTCGGGCTCATGTCATCGAGACAACGAGCTTTCTGCTTGCTGCGCCACCGCACGCTCGAGCAACGTACGAATTTGTCGGCGGGCCCAGCAATCCTCGGACGTCGCGGCCTCCAAAAGGCCGTGCAGTAAGGCCGTCGCAAACGGCGATGTTTTGGCTTGCTCGAGCGAAGTGAGGGAGGGTCCCGTCGTCGGTGAGGATCCTCTGGTGTACCATGCGGGCCGTGGCACGCGCGCGCCCACCGTTTTCGCGGCGCTCGATCTCACGATTGATGTCCACGTACTCTCGGACGAGCCCTTGTTCAGCCTCATCGATCTCCAGCTTATGGGCTCTCAGCTGCTCCATCCTCAAGCGAGATGGGGCCGCTGCCTCCCCTCGGACCTGCCATCAGGGTTGCTTATCGGGGTAGCCTCTTCCTCGGAGACGCTTTCGATATGCCCCTCAGGGGTTTGCGCCATGAAGCATTCCTAGGAAGGGTGATGACTCCCCCTACTGGAGTCAGAGCTGGAGGAGGATCCTGGCTCCTCCGTGAGGAGCTTGTGGAGAGTCTCTGTATCATGTTCAATTGTCCCCACGAACTCGCTGTCCGTGGGCGACTGATCCATATGTAGCGCCAGAAGGTGGCCAGCGGTCGCCGCGGCGTTGTGGAGACCGAACGGAGACGCTGTCGGGGTGCTCCGTACGTGGCGTTCCGGAGAAATGGTGATGCAGCACGGGGCCTCCCTGGATAACTGGGATCTAAGGGAGTCGTCGGGCTGGCCCTCAAGCCTCCGGTGGCTGAAGCTGACGGAAGGGAGAGACTGGACGGCCGTGTGGGCCAGCGCCAGCTTTCTTTCCAGTGTGACAATGAAATCTAGGTCACCGAAATGCACATGTGCGCCCGAGACCCAGCTGATTGCGTGGTTGGCCATCCGATGCCTGATTTGGAACGCGCAAAGCCCCCTACCTAGCGCGCCAACTGTCGTTGTTTCATACAAGCACCGTCAAGTAAATTTATAGTGATGCGCATTAGGCCCGGATAGTGCGCTAAAGGACACAAGATTTATACTGGTTCGGGCTGAATATTCCTACGTCCAGTCTGTGCTGCTCGTGTTATTAGCACCGAAAATAGTTCGTAGTAGGAGGTACAAACGGTCGAGAGAGGGACTGGTCCCAAATCTCTGATGGAAGGGTCGAAAGGATGCCAAGGGCTTGGTAGCAGCTTGACTGTGTGTGTTGTGTTTCGTGTTGTCCAAAGTCCGTGTCTTTGTTGGAGGAAGCATATCCCCTTTTATAGATGAAGGAGACGGCTTTACAAGTGAGAGGGCAAGGGTGCATATGCTACCCCGCCTTATTGTTCACGTCTACCAAGCTTTGTAGTCCATTTCAGCGGGTGCGAGAGGATGGTAAGCGCCTACAATACTGTCGATGCCACTGTAGAATGTCAGGATGGCTATAGAGTACTGCTCCACGCAGGGTATGGACTCTGGTATAGTAGTTTTGACTTATGAGCCTTGCCCAGCCTTGCTCCACACGCCTTCTGATTCCTATGAGTCCCCGTCAGAGGGACGCGGGGTCAGGGTCCGAAGTAGCGCTGTGGGCAAGGCCTTTCAATCGGAGAGGGCGTCCGGAGGCTGAAGCGAGTGCTCCGATCTGGTGGACCTAAGGGGCCGTGAAGTGGGAGCCGCTCCCTTGGGACCATAACATGGTAACAGCACATCCATCATTTGTGGAGGACGCGAGTCCTTTCCTGGACCATAGTGGTTGTCGTATGTCTACATCGGGTTCCGTGTCCGAGAGCTGAAGGCGGCGCCTACAACTCTGTAGGGTGAAGAGCACGCACCCGCAACACTTTTCAGGCTCTGCTACGCTTGGGAGGGTCTAAAGCACCCATCCCGTCATTCCCTGACAGTACTTTTTCTGTCGGGGCATAGGGTATGGTCCTCGAAGCCGCGGTTGACCCGAACGTCTTGTCCTACTCTGTACCTATCATCATGAGGGGGCGGGGAGAGGTTGACAGGCGAGACGAAACCAGCCTTTGGACATCGGGCTAGGCGAAGTCCGCCCTCGGGGGTCGGGCGAGGCGGAGTCTATCCCTAAGCCCTTGGGCGAGGCGGAGCTGGCCCTTATCCCTCGGGCGAGACCGAGCCTAGCCCTCGGGGGTCGGGCGAGGCGGAGCTGGCCCAAGGGCGTCGGGCGAGGTGGAACCAAACTCTCGTTATTCGGGCAAGGAAAGCAGCGACGTCCTTGTCCGTCCGGGAGTTTTTAATGTTCGATGGTTATTGGTTCCACCTCCTGGGGTACCCTGGTGTTAGGTCCCCGACACACGGGCTCGGCGTCAAGATACATGGCGTCGAGCTCAGCGCCATGTGTTATGGCGTTGAGGTACCGATCACATGAACGCCACCTAGAATGTCCTACTGTGCACGGCCAGACACCTCGGCGTCAAGATCTGTGACACCGAGACATGTTACCTAGGCGCCATGAGTCCTGGCGCCGATCCCCAGGGTCTAAAGATGAGTTTAAGTCTCCCAATGAGCCAAACGTAAATTTTCTTCAAAAAAAAGAGCTAAATTGTAAAAAATTAGCCCTCTCTCCGGCTAGCTGGGCACTTCTCCACGGGCTTCTTAAAAAAAATCTGCATGGAAGCCTTATCCACCCCAACTAAACGCTGTAGTGTCTGGGTGAGAGTCCGCCACGCCCGCCGCCACCAACTCCCTAGGAACAGCCGCGCCTGCCCTCCTGAACTCCGGGCCCTCAGATTCTGCCGAGCCGCATGGCTAGTAGCTAACCGTGCTGCCATCTTTAGAGCTGCCTCTCCACGCCGCCGTCCTTAGAGCTTGTCGCGTCGTCGTTCCCCTCTGCCCCTCCACCGATTCCAAATTGAATTAGGCTCAACACGAGTCCAAGCAATTTTAGACCAAAGCAAGTGGATGATTGGGCTGGACGAAAAAATGACCAGAAATTTTATCTTTTTTATTATTACTAGCAAAAATGCTTGTGCGTTGCAACGAGGCACACAGTTTATTGCATGATCACTTATATGACTTGTGGCTTGAAATTTATTTAACTAACATGTCATGTGTTTCATTCATTTTCAAATCGATTATGTTTTGCTCTTAGTTGTATGAACTTGAAAAGATTGGAGATTTATCCAGTGATGCAACATGTATTTTAATTCATCTTATGATTGAACTCCACATGCCATGCTCACATAACTTCAGACCAAACACTATTTTGGATTATTAAAAAGCTGAGCCATCGAGTATCCCTCATTTGAAAGAAAAAAAAAAGAATAGAAAACAATGCTAGACCTAGATTATCCAGCCGTAGAAAATAAAACAAGAAAACAAATACACAAACATAATAGTCAGTCACCTTCAACCTCGACCGCACCGCCTTCTCGTCCTCGCCCCCGTCACTTCCTCATCCTCGTGCCTCCTTGACGTCCACCTTGCCCTTGCATCCCACCCTAGCCGCCTCGCCGGCGGCCACGCCCTTCTTCTCGTCCTCACCCCTGCCGCTGCCCACCGCTGTTGGCTCAAATTTGATTTCTGCCCGCAGTGGTGCTTCCATAATTTATGTCTCCATATGTATGTTGGCGCACATGTGCTGCGATGTGAATGGGTTAGGTGACCAGACCATGCCGTGAGTGGTGGTGTGACGTGACAGAGGTTTTGTAGTCCAAAACTCAAAGCAAGAAGGGTGAAAGTGAGCGTGGATCAAGGGACAAAAGAGAAGTGAGAGAGGAACGGTTGATGAAGAGAGTGAGATGGAAGAAAAAAAAATTAAATATCTTAGGATATAGTTTCATATGTAGTGCTTTGAGAAATGAGAAAATACCTTGTACTTTGGGAGAGAGTTTCAGGATACACGTGATGCATTCCATTCCGATGCAAGCGTTGTTTATATTTTTTATTTATTTCGTTCATTCAATGCATCAACTTCGGCCTTAGTTTTTTTAGGAACCGGCGTGCAATACATGGACTCTGTGCACCGTGCTAGTGCATGCAAGCTGGGCCTACCGGCCCAGTACTATTGCTATCATGTGCTTGTGCTTCCATACACATTATTGGAGTCTCCACGACTGTATCGTATTCATATGCCAAAAACAATGTTACAGCGGGCGCACGGGATATGGACTTTGGGTGAACGAGATAGAACTGAATATGGGAGGGGGTAGGCAAGACAAAACAAACGGGGAGAAATTTGCCGTATCATATCTAACTAGCAAAAGTGCCCACGCGTTGCAACATGAGAGAAAAAATACTGTCAGATATTTATAGGAAACAAAGACATGAATAGTATATAATTATTTATGTTTTATCACCCTTTGTATAAATTTTAATAATTTTTATTTTATGACGACAAGACACACGTAATACTAAGTTAACCGTGGCAATGATATGTAAATATCATATATTAAACCTATATCAAATTAAAATACAATATTTATAGATTGTATTGGTCTGTTAAAGTGCTCAATATTTTAGATGATGCTTTGATTAGCTAGATTATCGGCCCATCCACAAAGAGCATCGTAGCACGTGCAAGCGTCCGATGACCTCCTCCCTTAGGAGAGATTCCTCGGAGCAGCGCTCTGTCCGTGACGCGACGGTGTCAGCGGCTTTTGCTTCTTCGACACCACGGGCGAGGCCACCTCGACCACTCCCAGATCGTGGCTAGCCTTGTCACCCTGCGCGTCCCAAGGAGTATGCACGGGTGTCCTATAGAGGCCGGTATCTTTTATACTGGCATGGAGAAACATAAGCAAGAGATTTTGACGCAACGGTGATTGAGTTGGGTTCGTATACGACGCGCGGTGCCTTAATTTCCAAAACAAACACAGAAGGAATATGACTAGAACATCTTGTATTTGGATTAGGATTCTAGTTATATTCAGGTTATTTAAAGATGCAATACATATATCATATATGTCATGAGCTATAGATAGGCGTGAAGAGAGCCAATTTCCATATTTAGGGAGGTAGTTAGAGGAAGACGATCCAAAAAAATAGACGGACTAAAAAAATATGTTGAAATTTTGCCTCTTTATTATTACTACCTCCGTCCTGAAAAAAATAACTACAGGGTGTGTGCCACGAAAAGTGATTTATGTTTGATAAGTTTTTAGTAAATAATATTCATAGTTATGTATTTAAATTAATTTATTATGAAAATATATTTTATAATTAATCTAATGGTATTTATTTGATATCATAAATATGAATATTTTTTATCTATAATTCGTCAAACTAAAGGTACTAAAATGTGACACTATGCTAGAATTGCATTTTTTGGGACGGAGGTAGTAGGAAAAATATAGAAACTGAAAAATATTGGGGGAAAAAATAACAGAAAATTTTCATGGAATAGATAATGTAAAAATAAATGGGAGATACTAAAAAAACGTGGAAGAAATATTGGGGAAAGAAAAATAACGAAAACGTTTCATGGAACGGAGTAACATGTGGTTTCTTTTTACGGTCCTACCAGGACGTATAACACTGCAAAAGAAGATAGGCAAATTTATTACATAAAGAAATATGGATTCACATCGAATTTGGACTTGGGCTAGTAGATGTGAACGCAAAAGATTAGTAGGGTAAAGTTAGACGAAAATTTAGGGTGACAAGAAATTTTGCCTCTTTAGTATTAAGTAATAGATATAGATATATATATTTCAAGTGTGCTTGCCATATCTACAACTAAAAAGAATAAATCATGTATATCTTTTGGTGCGACATTTATTTTTGTTCGTCCGTCTGTCCACCCATGCGATACCCCGCGCGATAGAAAAAGAAACTGCCATCCCTACGATCCCCGCCTATTTTGAAGGAAACAAATCAATCACCTAAGACCACATGCATGGAAGGAAACAATAATCATGCATAGAAGAGAACAATCATGCATGGAAGGAAACAATAATCATGGAAGAAAGCAATAATCATTTACTCTTTTTTAAATAGTGGTCTTCATTTCGGAGCCCTTTATGTAGTTTAATAATGGCTGAGGAGCTAGGCTTGCGAGAACTGACTCTTAATTGGGTTGCGAGCTAGGGATGTAGCACTTCAATGGGTGTCTTGATTGAGTTCTACGATTGCCAAAAATTGATGGTGCTGATAAGATTGACAATCCTGTAACTCTGCAGTACCTTTCTTTTTTTTTTCAAAAAAAGAGGACAAATGCTACTTATAGTCGAATCCATGTTCTTTTTGTTGTTTTAATTTGATGCCCACAACCAACGTGTTAACTTTCAGATGTGTTTGTAAAGAATCAAAAGGAGTTGGCCTAATGCCAATCTTTCTTGTCGACTTTTTTCATTCTTTATATTTATACTAGGTAGCGTGTTCGTGCGTTGCTATGGAATAACTAACAATTTATACTAAAAATACATGGATCGCATGATAAGATAACAATACTGTAAAAATTAAATACCAACGTTAAAGTGATATTTAATCCAAAAAGCAAAGTTTATGAATTTAACACAGTCACAGAGTGCGCGTCGTCGCAGGCTCACAAACTCTACTTTATAGACCTTTCTGTGATGCAGCTAAGATAATGTTTTATATTGGCAAGAAGAAATCTCCGATATCCATTTGTTTCATTGTAATCTATTTATCTGGACAATGTTTGAGGTGAGGGCACGGTTATAGTTTTTAGTAGCTTTATAATATTGTCCGAAGCTATGAGATAATTGATGTCTTGCAATGATTCTTTCATTAATTTAGTTTTCTATCTATGTTTAATTGTTTATTCAGTCTATTTTAAAGGCACGCCAATAGATAATGGATGACAAAATTCAAGCATCCATAATTTATCTCGTTGACTTTAAGCATGAGTTTTGTTTTTATTTTTTAATTGATATATTGTTCTTTTGTTTTTACCATAGTGTTAGCGCGGGCATGTATGAAAAACGAAGATGTCTTTATACTGCAGAAATCTTTCAAGAAGATCATGCATAGATTATTCTTGTATTGAATATTATATATATACAATCACCTAAATATTCTAATTAAACTACAAAATTTTGAATTGGGATACGAGGTAAGACGTGCAAATAGATATTTCAAAACTACCTGTAGAGTCCAAAGAACTTAATAAATAAATCTTTCCGGAGGCAATGCAAATTCTCTCTAATCTTTTATTTGGCGTAGTTAGTGTTATCATAGTACCTGCATGTATTCATAGAAAATAAATCGTGGATAAAACGTGAACATTTTTTGGTGCGATATTCCAACATGGGTCCATCATTCTGCCAATATCCTTGAGGCAGATCACATAAAGAATGAGAGTCCCTCTATGAGATTGCTCACAAGAGACTTAAACTTATATCTGATCATGGTATGTTGAATTGCTTTGCATCAAAAGCATCGGTAATGATAAACGGAGATATATGTTTTAGTATGCATAGTAGAGGAAAACTCAACTTTGACCTTCTCAGTAGTTTTTCTGAGCCTTTACAGTGCTAATTTGTTCTTACTTAGATAGTCAAGAGGTGCACCATAAAATTATGCACCACTAAAAAAAGTGTCACCATTGGTTGCCTTGACCTAAAAAATATATCAAAATTAAGAATTACAACACCTAATTCAACATCTTAAAACAGACACTCAAGTGGATACCTTATTCTACAATATATGTCTGTGCGAAATAGTTCTAAAGCCACATATATTTATATGGTGAGTATAACATACTTTGTTTTAAAATTTTATGAGAAATTTTTTAAGACACGTAGTATCATCCATGTGACAGACACTAATATTTACATATATACTCGAACCTGTGTGTACAAGATTATATGGAGATGCAGTATAATTTATTCATGGATTTATTGGCGCATGAAAGAAATGGATATCGGAGAATTCTTTCTACCGATATAAAATATTATCTTAGCCATATCACGAAAAAGTCTATACAATAGAGTTTGTGAGCCTGCGACGCCGCGCTCTCCGTGCCTATATTAATTTCACGAACTTTGTTTTTTGAATTAAATATCACTTTAACGTCGGTATTTAATTTAACAGTATTGTTATCTTATCGTACGATCCGTGTGTTTTTAATATAAAAGATTTAGTTGTCCCGTAGCAACACACGAACACGCTACCTAGTCATATTCAAATTAAACTGCCTGACTGCCTGACGTGCGACATATGGACTCACGCTCGTGAGGGAACGGAGGTTTCCTATTAGGAAGAATAAAATGACGGTCTGAAGATTCGCTTTGTTCTGTATAGAGGGTAGGATAGGATTATGATTCTTACCAAGGTTACTCATGACTTAAAAGATATATTTTGATTATTATTTGGATTCATACATGTCCAGGTTACCTCAAGAAGGTCTACATATATTATTATTAATATATATATACAACACGAGAGTTTAGAGATATGAACAAAAATAATTTTCACACATTCACGGAGTTAGTTAGAGGATGCCATAAAAAATAGTACAAAAAATAGGCTGAAATTTTACCTCTTTATTATTAGATATAAATTAGGGATATATATATATATATATATATATATATATATATATATATATATATATATATATCAGATCTTATAATCATTTGAAGCAGTGTGGGGTCATTCCTAGCCTCTCGCCCTCGCCGAGGAGCAAGAGGGGGGAGAGGCTGAGGGTTTCCCACAGGGGAGTGACTGAGTAGTCACGTAGGGACGAGCAAGGGTAGTGGAATGCGAGGCGATAGAAAAAAATACAGATTAAATGTCCATTAAATTGTCCAAAAAAGATTCAACCTCCCTTCTTACACGAGCGCTCTGGGTATTTATAGACCATACCTCGGGACGCGGTGGAATTACACTAGGGCTAGACCCCGGAGGGTGAGCGTTATACAATAACCAAGGGTACGACGATAATCTTCTTTCCTTGGCCAACCACTCTCGGGCCCAATCGCCTTGACGGGGTCGTCACCGCCGTCGGGATGGTCCCCTCCCGCGGTGGGCGCCAAACCTTCGCGCAGTCCCGGCGAGGGTGTGCCCGCTGTCACTGTCCTACCCTCTTCACGCCGCGCTCCTCCAGCACGGCCGACCTTCGGATGCGTCACCTGGACACCTGGATGGGACACGAAGAGCATGAAACCCTCACCACAGGGGTTAACATCTGCAACAAGGTAGGTTAGTTTGGCTAGCACTGGGTCGAGGCCCAAGGGAAAAGCAGTGCCGGGGGGCCTCCAGTAACACCCTCAGTGTTACATTGTACAATTTTTTTTTTTTGCTAAAACACTGCATGAGCATCATATTTATATGTAAGTGTATGTAATATAGGGTGTAAATCAATTTACGTAACTTAAAACGACCAACGGAAATACTTAATGAAAGGTCGTTCATAACATATAAAATTACTATTATGGATGTTCGCGAATTTTTACTGAACGAAAACACTATAGAACGTACATACGGAACTTTAGTAAAGCTGGAAGTACAAACCGTGTAGGTGACGATGAAATACTTGAGGTCAAAAAATGAATTCACTAGCTAGCTTACCTAATAGCTTGGGAATCGAACTTGACGCGAATCCGATCAAGACTTAGTCGATTTCATAAGTTTGAAAAGTGGTTCGACAAAGCTATGTTTGATATTTTTTAGGAGAATTGGATTAAGTAGTGAGGTGGTTTCATGACCTATTTTAGTAGCTTAATATGCCCTCTTAGGAATTGCATAGGTGGTTTGGTGATGAGATCAACGTTTTGGGGTTTTTCGAACGCTTTAAAAATCATGCGCATGATGTTCCCGGCCGTTTTTCTCACATGGACGCGGTCACCATTGCTCCTGTGCCGTCGTCGGCATGCCGGCCATGCAAGCGAGCGCGCGTGCTTGGCTGGGCTCGGCTGGCTGCGGTGGTCGGCAGCCCTAGCTAGCAGCGGGTCCTCCTCATTGTTGCGATGCACGCTGCCGCTGGCGTCACTGTTGGTGCCCTAGGGCCGCCGCGTCGCGCTATGCAGGCTCTGCTCCGCCAGCCATCGCTAGTAAGCACACGTTCCTCTATGTCGCGTCGTCACATCGCATGCTCCCACCGCTTGCGTCACATCACCGCTCCCGTTGCTGCGTGCGCCTGCTGCACCCTCACATGGCCGTGTCGCCATCAGTTTGCCAATTAAGGCGCTGTGGCCGCATGAGCCGTGCCAACTCATACGTGCACGTGTAACCTTCCCTATGTGCCCTTGTTCGTTTCTTTTGAGTGGCGTGCACCACTCTACTCCCCAGTCACCGCTACCTTTAATGGCGTTGCACCGGCATCATCGAGCCACGCCAAGGCCAGCTCCCAGTGCCGGTCCAATCCGAGCAATTACGCACGCTGAAAGCGCAATTGGGAACCTAGCTATGCGCCAAGCTCGCCCACGGCTGCAGCCTCACCGTGTCGAGCTTCAATTTGGAGATTCCCCGCCATCGGCCATCTTAAGACCGAATGGCAGTGCTCATCCAATTCGCCTTGCACCGTCCACCTCCATTCAATTACTTGGCACTGTGTTTTGCCATGTTCCCCTCCATCCCGTGTGCACCCCATTTTCACCGCCACTGCCTTCCCGACGCCGCTGACATGGTCATGCCAGCGCAGTCCGCCATGAGGCTTGCCGTGTGTGCGTGGTCGGACTCACCTGGTCCATCCCCGGTCAAGTCACCACGTCGGGTAGGTTCTGGGTGAGTTACTGATGCCCA
Source organism: Miscanthus floridulus (assembly GCF_019320115.1). Taxonomy (NCBI): domain Eukaryota; kingdom Viridiplantae; phylum Streptophyta; class Magnoliopsida; order Poales; family Poaceae; genus Miscanthus; species Miscanthus floridulus. The sequence continues at coordinate 36,879,116 of NC_089590.1, read as the reverse complement.
TTCTTAAGTTCGTTCACGTCGTTTGTGCCTTGGCTCACGGGAACATGGCCGCCGCCATGGAGAGAGCTTGGGACCACGTCTCCATTCACCACTTCACCACCCATCGCTTCGTGTTCATATCTAGGTGAGCATTGGCTCGCTAGTGGGGACGGGTGATGTAGACTAGGCCCGATCTTCCGAAAGGTATGATAGCGATGATTGGTGGAGACTCGACGTTCATGATCTAGGCTTCAAACCAAGACTGATTTGGACCCTCGCAACCATTACACCACTGCTCTGTTAGTTATCAACCACACGAACGTGATTGACCTCGCCGAGAAGGCTTTTCTGCAAGTGAATCGAGAACACAAGCAAGAACGGGATGAACGCAATCTGAAATTGCAAATAAATATGAGGCTTATGATGATGAGAAGGAGTTCAAGTCTTTATTCGAAAGGACTAATCGCCATAGGCGAACAAGATCAAGAATTGGGGCCCTGGTTCACAGCAAGCAGCCTTGGCGGCATAGTTGCAGCAAAACGATGTTTGTTTCACGAGGAAATCAAGAACTAAATAAAATCCAAACCCTAAGGAGAGCGATGTGAAAGCATCTAGGCCCCTAAGTGGATTTTGGTGATTAATGTCAATACAAGATTACTATGACTAACGTGTGTTTTGCAGAGGCAATTAAGTTAGATCATGGTAATGGAGATCGATTGGGCAATCGAGGTTGTCATGCCCCTATGATGGAAATCGTTTCGGTTTTCAAAGGATGGACGACAAGGTTAAGGATGACTAGTTCTAAGTGTCGATTGAAGTTGGAGAGACACTTAGAGTAGTTTAGGACTTTATTTTTCCTTTGGCCATACTATGAAGGGGAGTATGAACGGGTAGCTTGACCTAGTTGAGTCTAGTGAGTTAAGTGTGGTGCACACTTGTTAAAACTAGCTCTAGGTAGCTCCTATGAATGCCTAAGATCCTTTGGAGCAAACTTCATTCACATATGATCGAAAGTTGGAAGTGAATGGAGGGTCAAATACTGACCGGACGCTGGCTCCGGTGCGACCGGACGCTGGCCGTAGGGTCCGGTCAGTTCATTTGACTGTGAAGAACAAGTCTGGTGTGACCGGACACTGGAAGGTCCAGTAAGGGTCTAGACTTGAGAAAGTGCGACCGGACGCATCCGGTTAGTGGTGACCGGACCCTGAGTATCCAGCGTCCGGTCGTTTATAGTAAGCATCCAAGAGCGACCGGACATGTCCGGTCGATACTGACCAGACCCTGTCAGCGTCCAGTCATCACTTGAAAACTGTTCGTGGGTTGAACTGATCGGAGCGTCCGGTCAAAACGATCGGAGCGTCCGGTCACCCCGCAGAAGCTCATAACGGTTCATTTTTCAGGCTGCCTTATAAATAGAAGCTCCACTCATGAGTGGAGTCACTTTTGCTCATTCCAACAGCTGAGAAACACGTTTGTGAGTGCCAAGAAGAGCAAGGTCCTAGTGAGGTGTTTGTGATTTGAGAATCCAAGAGTGAAACCTCATTAGTGAATCAAGAGTAGACAAGTGTCCATCCATCTTCTCATTAGGCTTCGCGTGGTCAAGTGAGAGTTCATGCTTGTTACTCTTGGTGATTGCCATCACCTAGACGGCTTGGTGGTGATTGGGAGTTTGGTGTTCACCCGGCGGAGCTTGTGGGTGACCCAACTCAAGTTGTGAGCGGCTTTGGGTGATTCGCCGCGACGGAGTGTCGAAGAATCGACCCGTAGAGAGCACTTGATCCTTGCGCGGATCAAGGGGGAGCTACACCCTTGTGCGGGTGCTCCAACGAGGACTAGTGGGGAGTGGTGACTCTCCGATACCTCGGCAAAATATCACCGCGTTCCTTTCTCTCCCTATTTACTTTGAGCACTTACTTTGAGTATTTACTTTGAGCAATTCAATACTTGTTTTACATTCATAGAATTGCTATGCTAGAGTAAGTTTGGAACATAGGGTGCAAGTCATTTGTGCATTGATTTGATAGAAATACTTTTCTAGGCACAAGGGGTTAATTGGGCTATCCGTAGGATTTGATTATTGCAAGAAAATTTAGAATTAGCCCAATTCACCCCCCTCTTAGGCATCTTGATCCTTTCAATTGGTATCAAAGCCTCGTGCTCACGTTTTTAAGCCTAACCGCTTAGAACAAGATGTCTCACGGGGATGGACCTCCTCCTATCTTCGAGGGGGATGATTTTCTATATTGGAAAATTTGCATGGAGGCTTACCTTGAAGCTCTAGATGTTGGAATTCTTAGAGCCGCCTCTCAAGGGTTCCCAACACCTAAGAATGCCGCACAACTTCAAGGCAATGAAGTATACTATGAAAAATGGAATGCAAAGGCTCGCAACACCATCTTTAGAGGCCTTTGCAAAGATGTGTTTAATCGTGTAAGGAACCACAAAGACGCCCATGCACTATGGTCGGATGTTTGTGCGCTCCATGAGGGAACCAAGAGTGAGCGTGAGGAACACTATCATCTTGTGATTAAAAAGCTAAATTCTTTTGAGATGCTTCCCAAAGAAAGTGCTAATGAAATGTATTCTCGTTTAAATGTTCTTGTAGAGGAAGTCAATGGGCTTGGACTTACTCAAATGTCACCATCCGACGTTGTGAGAAAGATCTTGAGTGTCCTCCCCATTGACAAATATGGGCACATTGTGACCGTGCTACATCAAGGTGATCTTTCCGCCGCTACACCGACACAAATCTTAGGAAAGATCAATGCTCATGAGATGTACATGCACATCACGCCACAAGATGGCTCATCCTCTACAAAGAAGAAAGAGAAGGACTTAGCATTCAAAGCTAGCCAAGATAAGGGCAAGGCAAGACTTGAGTATGAGAGCTCAAGTGATGAAGATGATGAAGAAAGTCTTGCTCTCATGGTGAAGAAGACCGCCAAGATGCTAAAGAAGCTAAACAAGAGTGGCATCAAGTTTGACGGCAAGAAGAAGAAGAAGTTCTTCACTAGTTCAAGAAGAAAGCCAAGCTCCGAGATGGATTGCTACAATTGTGGCGAACTTAGTCACCTAGCTCATCAATGCACAAAGCCCAAGAAAGACAAGTTCAAGAACAAGGGTAAGAAAGATGATTCAAGTGATGAAGATGAAAAGAAAAAGAACAAGCCATACAAGAAGAGAGATGGTAAAAAGAGAGACTTCTACAAGAAGAAGAAGAGTGGCAAGGCCTATATTGTCGGTGATTGGCTCACGGACATTGATTCATCAAGTGGATCATCCGATGATGAGAGTGACAATGAGAAGGTGGTCGCCATTGCTATTGATCTTGCATCCTCACCGCCACCATTGCCATCATCCTCTACACACCTATGCCTTATGGCCAAGGGTGAACGCAAGGTAACTAAGAGTGATGATAGTAGTGATGATGAGCAAGCTAGTGATGATGATAGTGATAGCGATGATGATTCACCCACATATGATGATCTTGTCAAAATATTAAGAAAATACACTAAGATCATTAGAAAGAGTAGAGCTACAAATGAAAAACTTGATGCTAAAAATGATTCACTCTTAGCTAAGTGTGATACATTAGAAAAGGCTAATTATGAACTCAAAGAAACAAATGATTCTATATCATCCAAACTCAAGGAGCTCAAATCTTCTAAGAAAGAGCTTAAAGATAAACATGATAAACTTGAGTGGGTGCACAATGAGCTTATCACTAGTCACAACAAGCTAAAAGATGAATATACAACTCTAAAGATCAATTATGATACCCTTGTTATTGCACAAGAATTCTTACCAAATGAGCCACATGATGCTACTAACCATGTTGTTAAGATTGATATAGCTACCTCATGTGATGATTTAATTGATGAGAGCATTGAGCATGGATCTAGTAGCAAAGGCAAGCAAGTGGTTGAGTGCAATGACTATGATGAGTATGTCAAGCTCAAGAGTGACCATGAGAAGCTCATGAAAGATCTTGAAGAGATGAAAAGTCACAACTCCATTGTGCTAGAAACTCTTGATCATGACAAAGAGTTGATCCTTGAGAATGAGAAGCTCAAAGAAGAAAACAAGAAACTCAAGGAAGAGAAGAACAATGATATTCTTAAGGAAGAGAACAAGAAGCTCAATATGGAGAAAGAACATCTCAAGGTGGGATTGAGCAAGTTTGCTAGAGGCAAGCATCTCCAAAGTGAGCTACTCATGAATACCGTCATGAAGATGGATAGAAGTGGCATTGGATATATGGCAAGTGTAGAGAAGAAGAAGGCTCAAGCTCAACACCAACAATCAAAGCCAAAGCTAAAGCCAAAGAGATGTTTTGAGTGTGGACAAGAAGGCCACTTTGCTCATGAGTGTCAAACTCTACCACCACAACCCTTGCCCAAGCATGCTAGACCCTTTGCTTTCAATGCTCACTACATGCTTAGAAAAGATTCTAGTGGAAAGATGAAAGTCATGTTCTTAGGACCCACCAACAAGAGTAGGCCTAAGAAGATTTGGGTGGCTAAGTCACTTGTTGAGAAGGTGAAGGGCCCTCAATAAGTTTGGATCCCTAAAGCTTGAATCTCTTGTGTGTAGGTGAACTACAAGATCGGTGGAAGTCATTGGGTTATTGATAGTGGTTGCACTCAACATATGACCGGTGATCCTCGTATGTTCACCTCACTAGATGAAGAGGTAGATGGACAAGAGAAAATAACTTTTGGAGATAATTCAAAGGGCAAGGTTAAAGGATTGGGCAAAGTGGCAATATCAAATGATCATTCTATCTCCAATATGCTCTATGTTGCCTCATTGAGTTTCAACTTGCTATCCATTGGGCAATTGTGTGATCTTGGCTTCCAATGCTTATTCACCGAGAAGGAGGTTGTTGTATCCAAAGTAGATGACAAACAAGTGATATTCAATGGATTTAGATACAACAACTTATATCTAGTTGACTTCACCTCCGAAGATGCTAACTTGAAGACTTGCCTATTCACCAAAACAACACTTGGGTGGCTATGGTATAGAAGACTTGCTCATGTTGGGATGAGCTCACTCAAGAAGCTTATGAAGAATGATTTGGTGAGAGGGTTGAAGGATGTGAAGTTTGAGAAGGACAAGCTTTGTAGTGCATGTCAAGCCAGCAAGCAAGTTGCAAACACTCATCCAACCAAAGCTTTCATGTCAACCACAAGAGTGCTAGAACTCTTACACATGGATTTATTTGGACCAACAACATATAAGAGTTTGGGAGGAAATCTCTATTGTCTTGTGATTATGGATGACTATTCAAGGTATACATGGGTGTTCTTCCTTCATGACAAATCCGAAGTTACATCTTGTTTCAAGAAGTTTGCCAAGAGAGCTCAAAATGAATTTGAAGTGAAGCTCAAGAAGATAAGAAGTGACAATAGCAAAGAGTTTGACAACACAAACATAGAAGCTTATTGTGATGAAGTTGGAATCAAATATGAAGTCTCCACAACCTATACTCCTCAACAAAATGGTGTAGTTGAGAGGAAGAACCGGACTTTGATCACTCTTGCAAGGACAATGCTAGATGAGTACAACACCCCCGAAGCTCTATGGGTGGAAGCAATCAACACCACATGTTATGCATCCAACCGCCTATTTCTTCAAAAGTTCCTTGTCAAGACACCGTATGAGTTGCTCAATGGGAAGAAGCCGGACGTCTCCTTCTTTAGGGTGTTTGGTTGCAAGTGCTATATCTACAAGAAGCGGCAACACATAGGGAAGTTTCAAAGATGTTGTGATATAGGTTTTCTTGTTGGTTACTCATTGAAGTCCAAAGCATATAGAGTATTTAATCATGCCACTGGCTTGGTTGAAGAAACATTTGATGTGGAATTTGATGAATCTAACGGCTCCCAGGGAGCACATGAGAATCTTGATGATGTAGGTGATGAACCATTGAGGGAGGCTATGATGAATATTCCAGTGGGAGACATCAAGCCAAAAGATGATGAAGATGATGTACAAGTCATTGACCAACCTTCTTCATCAAATGTACCACAAGATGGTGAAAAAGATGGGAGAGTAGAAAATGAAGATACTCATATCTCTCATGAGCAAATGGTGGTACAATCACAAGATGTTGATGCTCCACAACCTCCTCCTCAAGTGGTCAATAGAAGAAATACACCTCTCCTACAAGATCATCCACAAGATCTCATCATAGGGAGTCCAACAAAGGGTGTGATGACTCGATCTCAAAAACTTACTTCATTTATTGCTCATCACTCTTTTGTCTCTTGCTATGAGCCTACCAAGGTAGAAGAAGCTCTTAAAGATCTGGATTGGATCAATGCCATGCATGAAGAGTTGAACAACTTCACTCGCAATGAAGTTTGGACTCTTGAAGAGCGATCAAAAGGTGCAAGAGTTATAGGAACGAAGTGGGTGTTCCGCAACAAGCAAGGTGATCAAGGTGTTGTTGTGAGGAACAAGGCAAGACTAGTTGCAAAGGGGTTCTCTCAAGTTAAAGGTTTGGATTTTGGAGAGACCTTTGCACTGGTTGCAAGATTAGAAGCCATCCGTATCCTTCTTGCATATGCATCACATCATGAAATGAAACTATATCAAATGGATGTGAAAAGTGCATTTTTAAATGGCTTTATAAATGAACTAGTCTATGTTGATCAACCTCCCGGGTTTGAAGACCCTAGATATCCTAATCATGTTTATAGGTTGTCTAAGGCACTATATGGGCTTAAGCAAGCCCCAAGAGCTTGGTATGAGCGCCTTTGGGACTTCCTCATTGAGAAGGGCTTCACCATTGGGAAGGTCGACACCACACTATTCACCAAGAAGCTTGATGGGCATATCTTCATTTGTCAAGTATATGTTGATGATATCATCTTTGGATCATCAAATGAAGACTCATGCAAAGAATTTGGTGAATTGATGTCGAAGGAGGTCGAGATGTCAATGATTGGTGAGCTTACATTCTTTCTTGGTTTTCAAGTCAAGCAAATGAAAGAAGGCATCTTCATCTCTCAAGAGAAATACACAAAAGATCTTCTCAAGAGATTTAAGATGGATGAATGTAAGCCAATCAAGACACTAATGCCTACAAATGGACATCTCGACCTAGATGAGGGAGGTAACCTGGTTGATCAAACTCTCTACCGTTCTATGATTGGTAGCTTGTTATATTTAACCGCATCTAGGCCCGACGTCATGTTTAGTGTGTGTATGTGTGCTAGATTTCAAGCTAGTCCTAAGGAAACACATTTAATTGCCATAAAAAGAATCCTTAGGTATCTTAAGCACACACCAAGCATTGGTCTTTGGTATCCCAAAGGAGCTTTATTTGAATTAATTGGCTATTCCGATTCGGATTACGCCGGATGCAAAGTTGATAGAAAAAGCACATCCGGAGGGTGCCATTTGCTTGGTAGATCACTTGTGTCTTGGTCCTCCAAGAAACAAAATAGTGTGGCTTTGTCCACCGCCGAAGCAGAATACATTGCCGCGGGTGCTTGTTGTGCACAAATATTATATATGAAACAAACTTTGCTAGACTATGGAGTAGTTTTAGAGAAAGTACCTCTTTTGTGCGACAATGAAAGTGCGGTAAAACTTACAAATAATCCGGTTCAACACTCTCGCACCAAGCATATAGATATCCGCCATCACTTTCTAAGAGATCATGTGGCTAAAAATGATATTTCACTAGAAGGTGTAAGATCCGAAGATCAATTAGTGGATATCTTCACAAAACCGCTAGATGAGGCTACATTTTGTAGATTGCGGAATGAGCTCAATGTACTTGATTTTAGTAACTTCACTAAAAATTGAGCTTGTGTTGTCCATTGCATTCATTGTAATATACAACATGTTTAATTTGTGGCAATGCACATAGGGCTTGTCTAACATGGTTAAGATAACCGTCGAAAAGCGTGTGAAGAAGCTTAACCTTGGATCAAACTTGACAAGCAACTAGATTTACTTACAAGTATTACATATGCATGAATGTTGTTATGTCGTTTTGTTCTATTTGCCCTCTTGTTGCCTATTTTCTTAAAAAGAATTATAGCCTAAGGCAAAATATTTTGAAAAATATGAGGGTTTGAGAGAGGTCACTTACATCAGTCCCAATTGGTGTTTATTTGGATCTTATTCAAGTTGGGACTTGATTGGGAACAGGCAGCGTGAAGGAAGTTTGAAGATTTGCTGAAAAAGGTGCACCGGACGCTGCACCGGACGCTGCTGTCCAGCGTCCGGTCAGTTCATAGGAGGTGAACTGCTGGTGAAGGAGTGACCGGACGCCGCATCTATGCGTCTGGTCAGGAAGGGTTCAGCGTCCGGTCGATCAAAGGAAGACCAAGTTGTACTGACCGGACTCTGCCTGTGTCCGGTCATGGACCATCGGACGTGTCCGGTCCCGATTCTAGAGGATTTGGACCTCTCTGGAATCGACCGAACGCTGGGTGGTAGCGTCCGGTCGCTACCACCGGAGCGTCCGGTCAGTGGATCTCGTGCGGCTTCAGGACTCTTTTCCTCATTTCCTTTTCTATTGCGTTTTGGGGGATTACTTAACCGTACCACTGCGTCCTCTGTCTCCATCCCACCGTGCCCTAGCCTGAGCAGCTGCCAAGTCGCACCGCTGCCTCCTCACACCCAAGCTCGCCGTGCCGCCAAGCTACTGCCTCGCCGCGCCTCTGCAGCACCGCGCCGACCACCCTACGCCCAAGCTTGCCACGCCGCCATCTAGCCAGCACAGCACGCGCTGCCGCCGCAGCTCGTGCACCACCGTGCTCGCCCGATCATCTCGCCGTCGCGTCACCCGAGAGCCCGCTGCCCAGTCTCACTGCATCATCCCAAGCCGTGTGCCCTTGCCCTACCACCTCCTTGATCGGTAAGGCAAGATTCATGTTTTTTCTCTTGATCTATACTTTGTGACCTTGATCAAATTGCAGTCATTGATTCCCCATTACATTCAGGCTGTTTGACCTAACCCTAGCCGGTTCCGAGTTCCCCGCGTGACAACTTATCTTTTCTCGGTTCGCGGATCATCAGGTAGAAAGCCATTCGATTCAAATTCGCATCTACATTGCTTTCTCTATTAGGGTTTTGCATCTATTAGACATATGGTATTTATTTGTATATCCATCTATTCTATTGTGCAGTGAGTCGGTTCCGTTGTGGTTCTTGTGGCAGTTGGCAGTCAACTTAGAGCCAAGCTCACGAGTAAGGATCGAGGCCAAGCCTTGAAAGCGGCAGTTTGACAGTTGATCTTCATCAGCGGCAGTTCACCATCTTATCAGCTCAGATGGCTCGCACCAAGAACATTGGTGGTGGCCCTGGTGATGATGATCGGAGGCCCCCACCTCACCAGCCAGCCAGATCTAAGGGCAAGTCAACCAAGCAGGTGACATCCAAGAAGCGGAAGTACCCCGATGCAGAGACAGCGAGAGCAGCAGCTGTTGCAGAGGCCGCAGAGCGTGCTGAGAGAGGTGGTGCCCACAGCAGAGTTGTCATTGTAGATCAGCCAGTTTCACCAACACTGAGAGCTACAATTGAGGATGTTGAGCGTTGTCATGGGAGTCCAGCTGGGACTGCCACGTTTGTAGGACGATGGGTTGCCATTGAGGAGGGTCCGTCAGCTCAGCAGCAGCCCCCACCAGTAGAGCCTCAGCCAGCCCAGGAGACTCAGGAGGATCAGGAGACCGAGCTGGCACCTCAGCTATGCCGCTCGAGTCATACCAGTGCTATAGTCCCACCAAGGCTAGTTACACAGCGCAGAGGTTCATGTCCTCCGCCTAGACCTCAGGGTCTGCCTCCAGTGGTTCACCTCGACTTGAGGGCCGCCACTGCCAGACAGGTTCAGCAGCTGCGATTTGTTGAGTTTGAGGTTTGGTTTCCTCTGAGGAGGGATGAGAGAGCAGCTGAGGGTTTCTACATGCCACTGCAGGAGGATTTCTACAATGCATATCTCAACAGTGGTGCAGTGTTCAGATCTTAGAGAGTTTGTCAGATAGAGTCTATTATGGTAGCAGCCGAAGAGAGCATTCGACCATACTTGTCATATTTGCCAGGACTGTCAGATCTGATTGGACGGATAGGGATATATGTACCATCTTGGGTCCATCAGTTTTATGCTTCGCTCTACATCGATCCACATCACAGATTCATTCACTTTGCCTTCAAAGGCAAAGACTACAGAGTGATGAGTGGTAGAGTTAGAGAGATACTGAGGCTACAGGAGCAGCCTATCAAGATGCATGAGGTCTGTTATGGACAGCAGGAGCCTCCCAGGCATCCTCGTGGAGGGTTGGTGCCCCCTACAGATTTAGTGCGACATTGCTTCAAGGAGCCATTTGGAGAGGGGTCGAGTAGGAACCCCAGTGACTTGACTCCTACAGCTAGGGTACTAGAGGCCATCATCAGGAGGACACTGCTTCCTAGGTTGGGATATAGGGAGGGCCTGACTTGCTTATAGCTCTGGCTTCTTAATGCCATCATGCAGCAGACAGTATTTGATATCTGGGATCTCCTGCTTTTAGAGATAGAGGATACTATAGCTGAGGGATTCAAGGGTCGTAGGCAGCTTCCCTATGCTCACTAGATCACGTTCCTCATTCGTAGAGTAGTGCTTGATAAGCCCCCTAGCATGATGGATGAGTATACAGGTGCCACCATAGAGTTCCCAGCTTATAACCTATCATAGAGGATCAGGCACACCACTCCTCAGGCACCCAGACAGCCTAGCCGTTGTCCCGACATGCCAGAGTCCATAGCTCAGCAGGATGAGATCATCAGAGGGATTGCAGCCACTGAGGAGGAGCTAGAGGCACAGTAGGAGGTGAGCGAGTACAGTGACAGCTCTGACGATGACTACGAGCCTATACCTCAGATGCCTCCACGCAGACACAATGCAGAGGCCGGTAGCTCTAGTTCTGCTCCACCTACTCCACAGACAGACCCCGCTCTCATTGCTATTCTTGAGCGGATGCAGCAGGATCAGACACGCCAGGCACAGGAGACAGCTACCAACTTCGCACAGTTTCAGGCTCGTCAGGACGAGTTCCAGTGGCAGCAGCAGCTCCTTCAGCACTAGCAGTTACTTATGCAGCAGCAGCTCATGGGATTCATGCAGCATGTAGTGACAGCCATTGGGATCCCACTACCACAGCCTTCGCCCCAGCTTGCACAGCCTCCTACCACTTCGACGACTCTAGCAGTACAGCCCAGTGGGCTCCAGAGTCAGGGACAGCCTCTAGCTCAGTTTGCTTTACCTCCTATACAGGTGTCCCAGTGGTTAGCCTTACCCGTGGTAGCCCCGCAGTTCACTCCATTTTAGACAGGCTTCACACCAGAGCAGTCTTCCTCGCTATTTGTGCTAGAGATGTCAGTCTCCAGGAGTCTTGGAGCATCCTTCAGTGAGTTGACCGGCATGCCTACTCCGCCTCATATGCATACCGCCGGTCCATCTACAGCAGCTCTAGTCACAGTGACTACTTAGAGGCTCCCCTCGTCTGTCGCCTCGTCAGATCCTACGACAGATATACTAGCAGCTTCCCAGGTAGCACCAGCCCCAGCTTAGACCCAGACCACTTTAGCGACACTTCCTGCCACCGAGGGTCAGTCAGTTCAGAGCTCAGGGTCAGATGATGATGGCGCCTAGTTCCATCTTGCTCCACGTACTTCAGCGCCCGACTCGTCCGCTGCAGCCCCGCCGACCGACCCTTAGGTTTTGGTGTTTGACGCCAAAGGGGGAGAGGGCTTGAGTATGTAGACTCAGGGGGAGCGAGTTTTAGGGGGAGCTAGTTATCTGTATTAGTTTATTATATACATTTGGAGTTTTATTTGTGTGATACACTATTACTTATGCATTCGTGTGTTTACTTTCATGCATACTATTATATATATGTGATAGTGCTATCTATGTGATAGTGATAGTTGACATGTGTGATTTCTACTTTGCATTATCTATATGTCATATCACTTGTGATGCTCATTTGTTTTCGCTTCCGCGCTTATACTTTGAAGCAAATGAGCTTTGTTACTCGTACTCCTGCTTAATTCATATTCTTTGAGTATATTGTATTGGTTTGGGTCATATAAGCTTGACTAACTCTTTTGTTCTTAACGACAAAAGCTTATATGAACCAAGCCCTTCAAAAACCTCACTCCATAACATACTCGAGGTGGTATTGTCATCAATCACCAAAAAGGGGGAGATTGAAAGCATCTAGGCCCCTAAGTGGATTTCGGTGATTAATGTCAATACAAGATTACTATGACTAACGTGTGTTTTGCAGAGGCAATTAAGTTAGGTCATGGTAATGGAGATCGATTGGGCAATCGAGGTTGTCATGCCCCTACGATGGAAATTGTTTCGGTTTTCAAAGGATGGACGACAAGGTTAAGGATGACTAGTTCTAAGTGTCGATTGAAGTTGGAGAGACACTTAGAGTAGTTTAGGACTTTGTTTTTCCTTTGGCCATACTATGAAGGGGGGTATGAATGGGTAGCTTGACCTAGTTGAGTCTAGTGAGTTAGGTGTGGTGCACACTTGTTAAAACTAGCTCTAGGTAGCTCCTATGAATGCCTAAGATCCTTTGGAGCAAACTTCATTCACATATGATCGAAAGTTGGAAGTGAATGGAGGGTCAAATACTGACCGGACGCTGGCTCCGGTGCGATCGAACACTGGCTGTAGGGTCTGGTCAGTTCATTTAACTATGAAGAACAAGTCTGGTGTGACTGGACGCTGGAAGGTCGTGTGACCGGACGCTGAGGGCCAGCGTCCGGTCGACTCCAGTAAGGGTCCAGACTTGAGAAAGTGCGACCGGACGTGTCCGGTCAGTGGTGACCAGACCCTGAGTATCCAGCGTCTGGTCGTTTACAGTAAGCATCCAAGAGCGACCGGACGCGTCCGGTCGGTACTGACCGGACCCTGTCAGCGTCCGGTCATCACTTGAAAACTGTTCACGGGTTGAACTGACCGGAGCGTCCGGTCAAAACGATCGGAGCGTCCGGTCACCCCGCAGAAGCTCATAATGGTTCGTTTTTCAGGCTGCCTTATAAATAGAAGCTCCACTTGTGAGTGGAGTCACTTTTGCTCATTCCAACAGCTGAGAAACACGTTTGTGAGTGCCAAGAAGAGCAAGGTCCTAGTGAGGTGTTTGTGATTTGAGAATCCAAGAGTGAAACCTCATTAGTGAATTAAGAGTAGACAAGTGTGCATCCATCTTCTCATTAGGCTTCGCATGGTCAAGTGAGAGTTCGTGCTTGTTACTCTTGATGATCGCCATCACCTAGACGGCTTGGTGGTGATTGGGAGTTTGGTGTTCACCCGGCGGAGCTTGTGGGTGACCCAACTCAAGTTGTGAGCGGCTTTGGGTGATTCGCCGCGATGGAGTGTTGAAGAATCGACCCGTAGAGAGCACTTGATCCTTGCGTGGATCAAGGGGGAGCTACACCCTTGCACGGGTGCTCCAACAAGGACTAGTGGGGAGTGGCAACTCTCCGATACCTCGGCAAAACATCGCCGCGTTCCTTTCTCTCCCTATTTACTTTGAGCACTTACTTTGAGTATTTACTTTGAGCAATTCAATACTTGTTTTACATTCATAGAATTGCTATGCTAGAGTAAGTTTGGAACATAGGGTGCAAGTCATTTGTGCGTTGATTTGATAGAAACACTTTTCGAGGCACAAGGGGTTAATTGGGCTATCCGTAGGATTTGATTATTGCAAGAAAATTTAGAATTAGCCCAATTCACCCCCCTCTTGGGCATCTTAATCCTTTCATGATGGTTGCTATTTATAGAGTCTTGGGCATCACCCTCGTAGATGCGCCCCCTAATAGGCCCAAACATGATACACGGTCCAACAAACCAAAAGATGGTGTCGCAACACCTTGGTAGATTCTGGACGCTGACTTATTTTGACGCTTCTTGTTGATTCTGAAGGTCTTTTGATGTGAGACCACATGGATTGGCTTTCTTATCAAATTAGCTTTCTAGCCATATGTGGTTCATCAAAAACAGAGTTTGGATGCGTCCTGGGTGACCAGTTTAAGGTAGACTAGTCCTGGAACCCGAGATGGACTCCAACATCAGTTGGACTGGGCCTCCACCATGAAAAAGATGAATTGGACGCCCATGCTGGACCTCCTCCTCTCCTTGGCTTGTATGTGATGAAGAAGTGATGTCCTCATCATACTTCCTTTCTTGAATTGAAGTCATCCTTGACTGAAGTAGATCGTCTCCTCCATTAGATGATAGCAACGATGGCTCCGGAAGAAGACATTCATCTTAGCGCCCAATCCTTCACAAATGCGGCTACCATGGTGGTTTCTCAGCTAGGAATTCATCCTCCTCCTACAAAAGGTTAGTACCAACAAGAGGCATAGCACTAGAAGTAGGACCGGGTGAACATATAGACGATGTACAACTTAAAGCATAACAAGGTTCATCATGATCAGTAAGAATAGATTTAAGAGCATAATGATATAACTGGGAAAATCTAGTCCATTCTTTATAGTCAAGAACATCCTATATTTCACAACGCAAATCTCCAAAAAATCTAGAACACTTATCCATTTCATCCTCTTGCATGTTACTACGTGCAAGACCAATTAAAAGTTCCTGATAATATTCCTCAACAATCTTACTACCTTGATTTAAACGTTGCAGTTTTAATTGTAGATTACGCTGATAGTATGGAGGAACAAATCTTGATTTCATTCATCATTTAAGTATAGTCTAGGTTTGAGGTATTTGAGCATTAGCATTAGCATTAACATTATTGCAAATATCATTCCACCAGAAAAGAGCAAAACTAGTAAACTCACTAGTAGCAAGTCTAACTCTATATTCTTCAGGGACTTGATGGGAGCTAAATTTTTGATCTATAGCCATCTCCCAATCTAAATATGCTTCAGGATTAGCAGAACCAGAAAAAGGAGGTATCTTAAACTTGGTTTTAGAGAAAGGATCATTATTACCTTGGTTATTACTTCCCATACCACATCGGTTAAAGTTCAATCAATTACGGTTACATGCATCCTCAGCACGTCATTGACTTCGGCTTTAGCCTCCACATCGCCATCCTCCTCCTTAGAGAGATCATCATCATCATCTTCA
The DNA here is from genome assembly GCF_019320115.1 of Miscanthus floridulus. Classification (NCBI taxonomy): domain Eukaryota; kingdom Viridiplantae; phylum Streptophyta; class Magnoliopsida; order Poales; family Poaceae; genus Miscanthus; species Miscanthus floridulus. Next base: position 36,864,019 of record NC_089590.1, on the reverse strand, counting down.
TGATGTGGTTCAGGATGTCATTGTTCAACATCTTCAATCCTCTTGGTGAAGTTGGTGATTTGTTGAAGGATCTCATTGAACTTGTCATCAAGAATGGCACGAAGCTCATTCTTAGAAACACAGTCATTGAAATCTGTAGGTGTGTCCCCATTTCCTTTGCCGCTGCCTTCCACTTTTCCTAACATGGTTAGTAGAAAGAAGAAGACAACACAAATAGTATTATCCCTACCAACTACTTAGGTTGTGGACAAGGAAAAACAAGGCACTTAACTCTCAAACGTCTTACCACTGTCTTACAAGTGTTCTTACCAAAGCAATAGGCGGTGCAATCGGTCGTTGACTGTGATACCGTTATAGCTTGAGTATAATAGTTGCAAGGTGAACTTGTACTTGGTTAGAAGAAAGTGGAGCTTGGACAGGCACAATATAGTAGCAAGGAATAGCAAAATTCACAACTGAATAGCAAAGCTGAATAAGTATCCCAAGTACTTGTCTTAGTTGCTGGCCTACTCACGTTCCAAGTACCAGATGTACGAGGTGATGTGAACAGCAGGAATAAGATTAAGAACAAGGTAGAAATTAGCACACGCAAACATAGCTCAAATGGTACTCTCTATGTGCTCCTCTAGATATTGTTCCACTTTTGCCCCTCTTTTTTCTCTATTTTTGGGCTGTCGTTGTTTTTTTGGGATTCTTTGACCTTTTCTTTTTATTTTTTTGATATTTTTTCTTCACTTAGGAGCACAAAAGAAGTAACCACAGAAAATATGAGCTTAAACAAGTGAAAGGCGTGGCCTATGGAATTTTCAAAAGACGTGCTCAAAATCGACAAAAAGCTTGTGACCACGAAAAGAGGATCTTGTGACCAGTTTTTGACCAAAATAAAAATCTCCAACCTTGAAAGAGCAGCGGATGGACGGATCCAAAAATTTTTTCTAATCAATTTTAATATATGGAATGTCAAAATCTGAGTTTATATGTGAAAACTAGAACAGTTTTATGAACTAACTCCGAATTAGAGGACAAAACGGGAACAATACGCGTAAAATTGGTCACGGCAGTAAGGATTTGATAGAAACAGTAAAGACAAGTATAACAAATTAGTTGGCATGGACTAGGGTTTGATGGATATAAAGGAAACACAGCAAGACTTGAAGGTGTTCACGGATTATGATGAAAAACAAAGGAAAAAACATAAACTAGACTAAAAAATGATCTAAAACCAGCAACCAGAGCTTGACCTAGGGCACAAACTCAACCACGCGACACAGAGACAAAATTGCACGGCACAACAAGGCTATAGGACATGGAATATATGGTGGTGTATTTTTTTGGCTTTTTGTGGACTATAGGTAATGCAAAAACAGTAACAATCTAAAGAGAAAAACAAAGTTATACCTAACGGGCAACAAGGGCTCTGATACCACTTGATGTAGACTAGGCCCGATCTTCCAAAGGTATGATAGCATCGATTGGTGGAGACTTGACGTTCATGATCTAGGCTTCGAACCAAGACTGATTTGGACCCCCGCATCCATTACACCACTGCTCCGTTGATTATCAACCACGCGAACACGATTGACCTCGCCGAGAAGGCTTTCCTGCAAGCGAATCGAGAACACAAGCAAGAACGGGATGAACACAATCTGAAATTGCAAATAAATATGTGGCTTATGATAACGAGAATGAGTTCAAGTCTTTATTCAAAAGGACTAATCGCCATAGGCGAACAAGATCAAGAACTGGGGCCCTGGTTCACAGCAAGCAGCCTTGGCGGCACAGTTACAACAAAACGATGTCTGTTTCACGAGGAAATCAAGAACTAAACAAAACCCAAACCCTAAGAAGAGTGACAGTTGCTATTTATAGAGTCTTAGGCATCACCCCCCTGGACGCGCCCCCTAATGGGCCCAAACACGATACACGGTCCAACGGACCAAAAGATGGTGTCGTAGCACCCTAGCAGATTCTAGATGCTGAATTATTTTGACGATTCCTATTGATTTCGAAGGTCCTTTGATGTGAGACCACTTGGATTGGCTTCCTTATCAAATTAGCATTCCAACCATATATGGATCGTCGAAAATGGAGTCCGAATGCGTCCTGGGTGACCAGTTTAAGGCAGACTAGTCCTAAAACCCGAGATGGGTTCCAACTTCAGTTGGACTGGGCCTCCACCATGAAAAAGGTGAATTGGATGCCCATGCTGAACCTCCTCCTCTCCTAGGCTTATATGTGATGAAGAAGTGATGTCCTCATCATCCTCCCTTTCTTTAATTGAAGACGTCCTCGACTGAAGTAGATCGTCTCCTCCATTGGATGACAACAACGATGGCTCCAGAAGAAGACGTTCATCTTGGCGCCCAATCCTTCACAAATGTGGCTGCCATGGTGGTTTCCCGGCTAGAAATTCATCCTCCTCCTGCAAAAGGTTAGTACCAACAAGAGGCATAACACTAGAAGCAGGACCAGGTGGACATATAGATGATGTACAAGTTAAAGCATAACAAGCTTCATCATGATTAGCAAGAATAGATTTAAGAATATAATGATATAACTAGGAAAATCTAGTCTATTCTTTATAGTCAAGAACATCCTATATTTCATGACGCAAACCTCTAAAAAATCTAGAACACTTATCCATTTTATCCTCTTGTATGTTACTATGTGCAAGACCAATTAAAAGCTCCTGATAATATTCTTCAATAGTCTTACTACCTTGATTTAAATGTTGCAGTTTTAATCACAGATCATGCTGATAGTATGGAGGAACAAATCTTGACTTCATTCATCATTTAAGTATAGTCCAGGTTTGAGGTATTTGAGCATTAGCATTAGCATTAACATTATTGCAAATATCATTCCACCATAAAAGAGCAAAACTAGTAAACTCACTAGTAGCAAGTCTAACTCTATATTCTTCAGGGACTTGATGGGAGCTAAATTTTTTTTATCTACAACCATCTCCTAATATAAATATGCTTCAGGATCAGCAGAACCAGAAAAAGGAGGTATCTTAAACTTGGTTTTAGAGAAAGGATCATTATTACCTTGGTTATTACCTCCCATACCGCGTTGGTTAAAGTTCAACCGCTTACGGTTATGTGCATCCTCAGCACGTCATTGAGCTTTGGCTTCAGCCTCCGCGTCGTCATCATACTCCTCAAAGAGATCATCATCATCATCTTTATGACGTGGTTCAGGATGTCGTTGTTCAACATTTTCAATCCTCTTGGCGAAGTTAGTGATTTGTTGAAGGATCTCATTGAACTTGTCATCAAGAACGGCACAAAGCTCATTCTTAGAAACACAGTCATTGAAATCTATAGGTGTGTCCCCGTTTCCTTTGTCGCTGCCTTCTGCTTTTCCTAACATAGTTAGTAGAAAGAAGAAGACAACACAAATAGTATTATCCCTACCAACTACTTAGGTTGTGGACAAGGAAAAACAAGGCACTTAACTCTCAAGCGTCTTACCACGGTCTTACAAGTGTTCTTACCAAAGCAATAGGCGATGCAATCGGTCGTTGACTATGATACCGTTATAGCTTGAGTGTAACAGTTGCAAGGTGAACTTGTACTTGGTTAGAAGAAAGTGGAGCTTGGATAGGCACAATATAGTAGCAAGGAATAGCAAAATTCGCAACTAAATAGCAAAGCTGAATAAGTATCCCAAGTACTTGTCTTAGTTGCTGGCCTACTCACGTTCCAAGTACCAGATGTATGAGGTGATGTGAACAGTAGGAATAAGATTAGGAACAAGATAGAAATCAGCACATGCAAACATGGCTCAAATGGCACTCTCTATATGCTCCTCTAGATATTGTTCCACTTTTGCGCCTCTCTTTTTTCTCTATTTTTGGGTTGTCGTTGTTTTTTGGGATTCTTTGACTTTTTATTTTTATTTTTTGATATTTTTTCTTCACTTAGGAGCACAAAAGAAGTAACCACAGAAAATATGAGCTTAAACAAGTGAAAGGCGTGGCCTGTGGAATTTTCAGAAGACGTGCTCAAAATTGACAAAAAGCTTGTGACCACGAAAAGAGGATCTTGTGACCAGTTTTTGACCAAAATAAAAATCTCCAACCTTGAAAGAGCGGGGATGGATGGATCCAAAAAAATTTTTTGATCAATTTTGTTATATGGAACGTCATAATCCGAGTTCGTATGCGAAAACTAGACCAGTTTAAAAACTGACTCCGAATTAGAGGACAAAACGGGAACAATGCGTGCAAAATTGGTCATGGCAGCATGGATTTGATGGAAACAGCAAAGACAAGTATAACAAATTAGTTGGCGTGGACTAGGGTTTGATGGATATAAAGGAAACACATCAAGACTTGAAGGTGTTCACGGATTATGATGAAAAACAAAGGAAAAAAATATAAACTGGACTAAAAACAATCTAAAACCAGCAACCAGAGCTTGACCTAGGGCACAAACTCAACCACATGACATAGAGGCAAAATTGCACGGCACAACGAGGCTATAGGACAGATAATATGTGGTGGTGTATATTTTTTTGGCTTTTTGTGGACTATAGGTAATGCAAAAACAGTAACAATCTAAAGGGAAAAACAAAGTTATACCTAACGGGCAACAAGGGCTCTGATACCACTTAATGTAGACTATGCCCGATCTTCTAAAAGGTATGATAGCGTTGATTGGTGGAGACTAAACTTTCACGATCTAGGCTTCGAACCAAGACTTATTCGGACCCCCGCAACCGTTACACCACTGCTCTGTTGGTTATCAACCACGCGAACGCGATTGACCTCGCCGAGAAGGCTTTCCTGCAAGCGAATCGAGAACACAAGCAAGAACGGGATAAACGCAATCTAAAATTGCAAATAGATATGAGGCTTATGATAATGAGAAGAAGTTCAAGTCTTTATTTGAAAGGACTAATCGCCACAGGCGAACAAGATTAAGAACTGGGGCCCTAGTTCACAGAAAGCAGCCTTGGCGGCACAGTTGCAGCAAAACGATGTCTGTTTCATGAGAAAATCAAGAACTAAACAAAACCCAAACCCTAAGGAGAGCGACGGTTGCTATTTATAGAGTCTTGGGCATCACCCCCTAGACGCACCTCCTAATGGGCCCAAACACGATACATGGTCCAACGGACCAAAAGATGGTGTCGCAGCACCCTTGTAGATTCTGGACACTGAATTATTTCGATGATCCCCATTGATTCCAAAGGTCTTTTGACATGAGACCACTTAGATTGGCTTCCTTATCAAATTAGCTTTCGAACCATATGTGGATCGTCAAAAACGGAGTCCGGTTGTGTCCTGGGTGACCAGTTTAAGGCAGACTAGTCCTGGAACCCGAGATGGGCTCCAACTTCAGTTGGACTGGGCCTCCACCATGAAAAAGATGAATTGGACGTCCATGCTGGACCTCCTCCTCTCCTTGGCTTGTATGTGATAAAGAAGTGATGTCCTCATCATCCTCCCTTTCTTGAATTGAAGTCATCTTCGACTAAAGTAGATCGTCTCCTTCATTGGATGACAACAACGATGGCTCTAGAAGAAGACGTTCATCTTGGCGCCTAATCCTTCACAAAGGCGGCTGCCATGGTGGTTTCTTGGCTGGGAATTCATCCTCCTCCTATAAAAGGTTAGTACCAACAAGAGGCATAGCACTAGAAGCAGGACTAGGTGGACATATAGACGATGTACAAGTTAAAGCATAACAAGGTTCATCATGATCAACAAGAACAGATTTAAGAGCATAATGATATAACTGGGAAAATCTAGTCCATTCTTTATAGTCAAGAACATCCTGTATTTCATGACGTAAACCTCCAAAAAATCTAGAACACTTATCCACTTCATCCTCTTGTATGTTACTACATGCAAGATGAATTAAAAGCTCCTGATAATATTCCTCAACAGTCTTACTAACTTGATTTAAATGTTGCAGTTTTAATCGTAGATCACGCTGATAGTATAGAGGAACAAATCTCGATTTCATTCGTCGTTTAAGTATAGTCCAGGTTTGAGGTATTTGAGCATTAGCATTAGCATTAACATTATTGCAAATATCATTCCACCAGAAAAGAGCAAAACTAGTAAACTCACTAGTAGCAAGTCTAACTCTATATTCTTTAGGGACTTGATAGGAGCTAAATTTTTGATCTACAACCATCTCTCAATCTAAATATGCTTTAGAATCAGTAGAACTAGAAAAAGGAGGTATCTTAAACTTGGTTTTAGAGAAAGGATCATTATTACCTTGGTTATTACCTCCCATACCACGTTGGTTAAAGTTCAACCAATTATGGTTATGTGCATCCTCAGCACATCGTTGAGCTTCGGCTTCAGCCTCCACGTCGCCATTCTTCACCTCAGAGAGATCATCATCATCTTCTTCATGACGTGGTTCAGGATGTCATTGTTCAACATCTTCAATCCTATTGGCCAAGTTGGTGATTTGTTGAAGGATCTCATTGAACTTGTCATCAAGAATGGCACGAAGCTCATTCTTAGAAACACGGTCATTGAAATCTATAGGTGTGTCCTCGTTTCCTTTGCCACTGCCTTCCGCTTTTCCTGACATGGTTAGTAGAAAGAAGAAGACAACACAAATAGTATTATCCCTACCAACTACTAAGGTTGTGGACAAGGAAAAACAAGGCACTTAACTCTCAAGCGTCTTACCACGGTCTTACAAGTGTTCTTACCAAAGCAACAGGCGGTGCAATCGGTCGTTGACTGTGATACCATTATAGCTTGAGTGTAATAGTTGCAAGGTGAACCTGTACTTGGTTAGAAGAAAGTGGAGCTTAAATAGGCACAATATAGTAGCAAGGAATAGCAAAATTCATAACTAAATAGCAAAGCTGAATAAGTATCCCAAGTATTTCTCTTAGTTGCTGGCCTACTCACGTTCCAAGTACTAGATGTATGAGGTGATGTGAATAGCAGGAATAAGATTAGGAATAAGGCAGAAATCAGCACACACAAACACAGCTCAAATAGCGCTCTCTATGTGCTCCTCTAGATATTGTTCCACTTTTGCGTCTCTCTTTTTTCTCTATTTTTGGGCTGTCGTTGTTTTTTTGGGATTCTTTGACTTTTTCTTTTTATTTTTTGATATTTTTTCTTCACTTAGGAGCACAAAAGAAGTAACCACAGAAAATATAAGCTTAAACAAGTGAAAGGCATGGCCTGTGAAATTTTCTGAAGACGTGCTCAAAATCGACAAAAAGCTTGTGACCACGAAAAGAGGATCTTGTGATCAGTTTTTGACCAAAATAAAAATCTCTGGCCCCGATAACACGGGGGATGGATGGATCCAAAAAATTTTCTGATCGGTTTTGATATATGGAACGTCGAAATTCAAGTTCGTATGTGAAAACTAGACCAGTTTTACGAACTGGCTCCGAATTAGAGGACAAAATAGGAACAATGCGCGCAAAATTAGTCACGACAGCAAAGATTTGATGGAAACAGTAAAGATAAGTATAACAAATTAGTTGGCGTGGACTAGGGTTTGATGGATATAAAGGAAACACAGCAAGACTTGATGGTGTTCATGGATTATGATGAAAAACAAAGGAAAAAACATAAACTGGACTAAAAAACGATCTAAAACCAGCAACCAGAGCTTGACTTAGGGCACAAACTCAACCACGCGACACAGAGATGAAATTGCACGGCACAACGAGGCTATAGAATAGGGAATATGTGGCGGTGTATATTTTTGGCTTTTTGTGGACTATAGGTAATGTAAAAACAGTAACAATCTAAAGGAAAAAACAAAGTTATACCTAATGAGTAACAAGGGCTCTGATACCACTTGATGTAGACTAGGTCTGATCTTCTGAAAGGTATGATAGCGTCAATTGGTGGAGACTCAACGTTCATGATCTAGGCTTCAAACCAAGACTGATTTGGACCCCCGCAACCGTTACACCACTGCTCTGTTGGTTATCAACCACGCGAACGCGATTGACCTCGTCGAGAAGGCTTTTCTGCAAGCGAATCGAGAACACAAGCAAGAACGGGATAAACACAATCTAAAATTCCAAATAGATATGAGGCTTATGATAATGAGAAGAAGTTCAAGTCTTTATTTGAAAGGACTAATCACCACAGGCGAACAAGATCAAGAACTGGGGCCCTAGTTTACAGAAAGCAGCCTTGGCGGCACAGTTGCAGCAAAACGATGTCTGTTTCATGAGAAAATCAAGAACTAAACAAAACCCAAACCCTAAGGAGAGCGACGGTTGCTATTTATAGAGTCTTGGGCATCACCCCCTAGACGCACCTCCTAATGGGCCCAAACACGATACATGGTCCAACGGACCAAAAGATGGTGTCGCAGCACCCTGACAGATTCTGGACGCTGAATTGTTTCGACGCTTCCTGTTGATTCCGAAGGTCTTTTGACGTGAGACCACTTGGATAGGCTTCCTTATCAAATTAGCTTTCCATCCATATGTGGATCATCGAAAATGAAGTCCGGATATGTCCTAGGTGACCAGTTAAGGCAGACTAGTCCTAGAACCCGAGATGGGCTCCAACTTCAGTTGGACTGGGCCTCCACCATGAAAAGATGAATTAGACACCCATGCTAGACCTCCTCCTCTCCTTGGCTTGTATGTGATGAAGAAGTGATGTCCTCATCAACTGGAAGGGGCTAGGCTGGCTGGCGTGACCGCCCAGTGCCATTGCCACCGCACTGGTGCGCGCGCGGGTTCCCGAGGACTTTGCCGTGGTGAAGATAGTTTGTTCTGAGGGTTAGTTTGCTTAAACGCTGACTGTGGGTATAGTACTCCAGACCTCAAGGTGAATCACTGGTAGTTCGAGGATGTTTTAGCAAATGTACCAGCGTGCGTGGGCCTCCTCGTCGTGGGCCGTCGTCACGCGGTTGGGCTGTGTCCGCGTGGGACGCACTGACAGATCGCGCGTGTGCGCGCGCACTACACGTGTGTGGGCCGCATCACTCGCTCATGGGCCTCGTGGATGGATTTTGGTTTTCCTTTTTCTAGGGATTAGTAAATGTTTATTCAATTTAGTTTTGAGCTGATCTTTGGAAAATTATAGTAAATTCTATAGGTGTCCAAAAATAGTGAAACAAAATTTGTTAGGTTCACAAAAATGTTATCTATCTGTTGGTATAGTTAGTTTATAGTTATCTGTGATAGTGATAGATTCATTAATTCATTTAGGAAAGCTTAGTATTATTTAGCTTAATATTTGTAGGACTTTTTGTGGTAAATTGGTGATAGATGTTGCCATGAAATTTTTATAGTAGGTTCATTAAATTATTATGTGCTCACTGTAATTTTTGTAGCCCTAAAGTATGTTGATAAACAGAGTAGCTAGTACTCTTTGTTTTATCATATATAGAGTAAATAGATATTAAGAATATGAATGCCTTTAGTTGCCAAGATAATGCATGCAATGTTTCATACCTATTAGTGGTAACAATAGGTAACTTAGCATCTTAGTCGGTAGAGCTAGCTTAGTAGCTTGATAGCTGTATTTTATTTTAAGGGTTGCTGTTGCCATATTACTAAGTATTGCATTATCATTTCATGCATGTAGATAACGAGTTGGTAGAGTTCATGCCTACAGACGAATAGGAGTATGAGGAGGAGATTCTTGTACAAGAGGGAGCCCCAGAGCCATCAGTTGCTAACTTTGTTGACACCCCACCTGCCCAAGGCAAGCCCTAGTGCATAACCTCTATTTTTGAATGATCACTGAATATATATATATATATATATGATGTGCATTTACGTTACAATCATTTTATGGAAACTACATGCATAAATATAATTACCTATGAGTCCTACTAGTATAGGTCGAGTAGCTGCTATGCTCAGGATTTCGGTAGCGTGAGTAACTTGCCGTTACTAACAATAGGTGATTGTTATCACTCATGATAAAATGGTGGAAAGAAAAATAGAGACCGAGCAGGGATATGATTTGGGTATTGGTGGGTGTAAGAGGTTGTGTCCTGCGACCAACATGGCATAGCTTTGTTACACTTTTCCCCTGTTTGTGTTGGTTAAGGACCAGCCGTTGCATTGGGTTCTAGGCAAGTCACAGACTTATTATACCTAGCACATACTTGGGTACGGGCGCAGGGAAGACTTGTTGCTCTCTTATCGTGGGTTCCGACTCTTTCCGAACCGACTGATTGGAGGCAAGGAAGGTGGAGGTCTTAGCATCGCACTGAGTCTAGGACTTAGGAGCAGGGGCTTGGAGTCCAAGTTTGGATGGGGACCTAGACCCCATGATAGGAGAGTGATGGGTTGGTCCTGCTTGTGCCTAGGGTACAAGTGGAGCATGTATTTTAGGGTACCTAGCTGGGCACATTGATTCGTGAATCGCCGAGCGATCTGGTACGGCTTGTCTACAGTCTAGCACTATAGTAAGAACTGAAAGATGATGAAATGGAACTGTTTGTTCAACTCTTGCTTGAAAGTGGAACAAGTGCTTACATAGAATGGCTAGATAATGAATTAATCATGACTGCTAATAATAACATAAATAAGGATTCACTATTAGTATTGCTTTCCGCAAAAAGGGAACCCAACAAACCATAAAGCTTATCATATCCCTTGGAGTCGGGAAATTATTCCCACTAGTCGGATAAGTCTTGCGAGTACATTATGTACTTAGGGTTTATTTACCCCTATTGCAGGTATAGCTTGAGGAGTAGCCATTGTGTGAAGGATTCTTCTGGTGGGCACAGACGAATCCTTGTATCTTATCGATAGATGTTTCTTTTCATTCCGTTGTTAAATTTCCGCACTCTAATTTTGGTACTGTAATAATATATTTTTATAAATTCTAGATGTATGAAATGGACTAAGTATTATAACTTGTTCTCATTATTGGATCCTTGGAGAAAAACGTAGATTATTCGGGCTCTCCCTTGGGGTATGCTCGACGAAACCCGCCTAATGTAGCTTGCTTTTGGGGTGCTTAGTGTCCAGTGGATGACGAGCGCCTCCGAAGGTGTGTTATTTTGGGCGATTTTGCCACAGTTGGTACCAGACCCAATAATGAGTTTACGAGTTTCCTCACTCTTTTTCAAAACCTAAAATTTGACCAACAAAAGTTTTGCGAAAAATAGGATGCGATAAAATTATGTAAATAAGTATAAGCCCTCACAATATGGTCTATCTAGGATGGCGGCACTGGTTTTATCTAATCAGTTTTCTATAGGTACACTGACTTACACTGCGTAAGAATCGTTAGCAATGCGGGAAGTGAGTGTGCGATGTGCCAAAATTTTGCGAATGCCGCTATATTCCTGCTTGAGTGAGCGTATAGGCCGATGCATGCATCATGATGGGAATCTTACTTAAAACTAAATTTCCCCTACACGTATAATTTGGATTAGTAAATTGATAGGATAACTAAAAGAATGCTTCAATAAATATCTTATCATTTCTCTAGTCTCTTATTCTTGATCTGGAGCATTGTCCTAAATGGTTGGTTCCTATCTGTTACAGATGAACCTAAGGTCCGGTCGTGGGAGCACCAGTGCCGGAGCGGGCCACGGTCTTGGCGAGGGCCAAGGTGAAAGTATCCGAGGCAATGGGAATGGCAATGGGAGAGCCATGAGGCTCCACTTCTGGCTCTTCTTCCTCTATCACCGCCACCTTCGATGACTCATGCGGAGATGATGACGAAGATGTTGGCTACTCGTTGTGAGTCAGCCCATGCCATGGAGCTGCTGGCATAGGCTATCGATGGCTTCGCCCATGGAGGCCACAGAGGCAATGGTGGGAATGGGGGTGGTGCTCGTGGTCCTGAGGGACCCTGCTCTTATAAGGATTTCTTAAAGACGCACCCACCCATGTTCACATCGACGACTAAGCCTCTAGATGCGGAGCATTGGCTTGATGTCCTGGAGCAAAAGTTTTTGCTTCTCACTGTAACTGAGGAGTAGAAGGTGCACTATGCGGTGCAATAGCTGTTGGGATCTGCTAGTGTATGGTGGGACACATTTAATGCCATGCAGCCCATGGATCATTGGGTGAACTGGTAGGAGTTCACTACGGCCTTCAGAGAGTATTATATTCCTACTGGTTCTAAATAGGAAGTTGATAGAATTTCTAGACCTGAGGCAAGGAAGCATGTCCATGATGGACTATGTCAACAAGTTCAACCACTTGTCACAGTATGCTGGGACTCATGTTGATACAAATGAGAAGAAGAGGGACCATTTCTGTCACGGGCTCTCTTGCAACCTACAGAAGGAGTTATATATTGGGAAATACCAGACCTTTGGGGCTATGATGAATGCTACTATTGCCATGGAGGGATGGTAGCATGACTCTCAGGTAGAATGGAAGCACAAGCAGGTGGCTACTAGGTCTTCTAGTCACCCCCATGCTCCAAAAGTATAGGTTGTCAAGCGGGTGCCCTATCAGTCTTTGGGTGGGCATTCATTTCGATAGCCTTAGCAGACCTTTCAGGCACCTTCCACTCAGTACCGTGCACCCACTCAGCAGGTGCAACATCAGCAGCCTCAAGGACAATAGGTCCCACCTTGTCAAGGATAGGGGAACAATCCTGGTGCTTGTTTCAAGTATGGTAAGGAAGGCCACTATGCCCGGGAGTGCCCACAAAACTAGCCTACCTAGTCTGCTCAGCCCTTAGCTAACTCCCACCTGATCAAGTAGACAATTATAAAGAAGAAAGTGCCAGTGAGCTGATCTAGATAGGTTAATTTCATGGAGGCTGAGGAAATATTACAAAATGAACTGATGATGGCTAGTATGTTCACCATTGATTCCCATCCAGCTTATGTGTTGTTTGATTCTGGTGCATCACATTCATTCATGAGCATGGGATTTGCACACTGACACAATATACCTCTTATGGCTATACCTTTTGCCTATAGAATTAGTACTCTAGGTGCGTAGTTGTGTGTTAATACTCGGATAGACATAGTGGGCTTAGTATTAGCCACTCACACTTACCGTCTCCAGTTCATAGTGCTGCCTTGGCAAGGCATTGATGCAATTTTGGGAATGAACTGGTTGCATGTATATGGGGTAGTCTTGGATCTAAAACAGAGAGTTGTTGAGTTATGGCTTCCTTCTTCTGAGGATAGGATGTCTCTTCTTATGCCCCAAGATCTAGCCTTACCTATTGCTGCTCATGTTGAAGCTTCTTCTATTCTTCCCTCTATTCCTATGGTCTGTGAGTTTCTAGATGCCTTTCCTGAAGATCTGCCTGGGTTGCCATCGGATAGAGATGTGGAGTTCTCCATTGAGTTAGAGCCTAGCACTGCTCCTATCTCACGATGCCCGTACCGCATGGCCCCAAAGGAATTGGCTGAAATGAAAAAGCAGTTAGAAGAGTTGTTGGAAAAGGGATTCATCCATCCTAGCTCTTCACCATGGGGTTGTCCAGCCATGTTTGTGAAGAAGAAGGATGGCACTCTGTGGATGTGTGTGGATTACCGTCCTCTCAATGCGGTAACCATTAAGAACAAGTATCCATTACCTCGTATTAATACTTTGTTCGATCAACTAGCTGGTGCCAAGGTGTTGTCCAAGATTGATCTTCGTTTAGGCTATCATCAAATCAAGATTAGACCACAAGATATACCAAAGACAGCTTTTTCTACTAGATATGGGTTGTATGAATACCTAGTCATGTCTTTTGGTCTCACCAACGCTCCTGCATTCTTCATGTATCTCATGAACTCATTCTTTTTGCCGGAGTTGGACAAGTTTGTGGTGGTATTCATTGATGATATCTTGATATATTCCAAGAACAAGGAAGAGCATGCCCAACACCTTCATATAGTACTGACTCGATTGAGGGAACAGAAGCTGTATGCCAAACTTAGCAAGTGTGAGTTTTGGTTAGATCAAGTGTAGTTTTTGGGACATGTTTTGACACCTAAAGATATATCTATAGATCCAAGCAAGGTGCAAGATATGCTAAATTGGAAGTCCCCCAAGTCAGTACACCAGATTGGTCAGTTCCTTGGTCTTGCTGGATACTATTAGCATTTCATTCCTAACTTCTCCAAGATAGCTCAGCCGATGACCAAGTTGCTCTAGAAAGATGCCAAGTTTGATTGGAGCTTGGCTTGTGAAGAAGCCTTCCAAACTTTAAAGAAATTTCTTACCATTGTTCCTGTCCTGGCCCAACCAGATATTGACAAACCTTTTGATGTATATTGTGATGCCTCGAAGATGGGGTTGGGATGTGTGCTTATGCAGGATGGGCGTGCGATAGCTTATGCTCCACGCCAACTAAAAAAGCATGAGGTGAATTATCCCACCCATGATTTAGAGCTGGCTGCTGTGGTCCATGCTCTAAAAATTTGGAGGCACTCTCTATTGGGAAACAAAGTACACATTTTTATAGATCATAAGAGCCTCAAGTATATCTTCACTCAGTCTGAGCTGAACATGAGGCAAAGGAGATGGTTGGAATTGATCAAGGATTATAACTAGGAGGCTCATTATCATCCCGACAAAGCTAATGTGGTAGCTGATGCTTTCAGCCAAACATCATATCAGGTTGAAGAAACAGCCTTGTCTCTCAACCATGCTGAGGTGCTAGCTCACATTACCTTAGTCTTAGATTTACTTGAGCAGATTATTATGGAGCAAAGGCAAGACATTTTAGAAATTCCTCACATCAAGAAATTGAATGCCGAAGGGCGTGGTCCTCAGTTTAGTATTGATGGGCAAGGGGTAGTAAGGTACAAGAACAGATTGGTGGTTCCAGCAAATGAGGAGATTAGAAGGAAGATTTTGAATGAAGCTCATCATTCCAAGTTGTCTATCTATCCCGGTAGTAATAAGATGTACCATGATTTGCGCCAATTATATTGGTGGTCCAATATGAAACAAGATATCACCAAGTATGTCATGGAGTGTGACACTTGTGGGAGAGTTAAGGCAGACCACATGCGTACCCTAGGATATTTGCAGCCCTTGCCCATTCCAGTTTGGAAATGGGAAGATATTTTCATGGATTTCATTGTGGGTTTACCCCACACATCCAAGGGCTATAACTCTATTTGGGTCATTGTGGATCACCTTACCAAGTCAGCTCATTTTCTCCCAGTGGATTCTAGATATTTAGCTAGAAGGTATGCTAAGCTGTACTTTGACCAGATTGTGACCCTACATGGAGTTCCTCTCACTATCGTCTCTGATAGAGGGTTAGTCTTTGTCTCTCGCTTTTGGGAGCAACTCTAGTAGTGTCTTGGTACTAGCCTCCTCTGAAGTTCAGCCTATCATCCATAGACTGATAGCCAAATAGAAAGGGTAAATTAGGTACTTGAGGACATGTTGAGAGCATGTGCCATTTCTTTTCCTAAGAAGTGGGACGAATGCTTGAACTTAGCAGAGTTTTCTTATAACAATAGCTATCAAGAAAGCATTCGTATGGCTCCATTTGAAGCTCTATAAGGAAAGAAATGTAGGACACCACTTAACTGGGTTGAAGTGGGAGACCATGGATATTTTGGGCCTGATTTCATCAAAGAAGCTCAAGAGCAAGTCAGTGTTATTCAGAGTCATTTGAAGGCAGCTCAGAGCCGATAGAAAACTTATGCGGACAAGCGAAGAAGGCCTTTATAGTTTGTAGTTGGGGATTATGTGTACCTCAAGGTGTCTCCTATGAAAGGGGTGCATCGGTTTGGTGTCTAGGGCAAGCTAGCCCCTCGATATGTGGGTCCTTACAAAGTTTTAGAGCAGTGTGGTCTAGTTGCTTATCGTCTCCAACTTCTAGATATTTTATCGGCGGTACATGATGTGTTCCATGTATCTCACTTGAAGAAATGTTTGTGAGTACCTGATGAAGCTATGGAAATTGAAGGACTTCCCCTCTAGCCTGATTTGACTTATATCGAGCATCCCGTCAAGATCTTGGACAAAAAAGAAAGAGTGACAAGGAACAATGTGGTGAGGTTCTACAAAGTTCAATGGCAAAGTCACTCGGAAGATGAAGCAACATGGGAGCAAGAGAGTTACATCCTAGAGCATTATCCCCATCTTCTTTCTAGTCACTGAGGTAGTTGCTTGTGTTCAAATGTATTCCTTAGCTCTTTTCCCACACTAGGCACATGAAATCTCGGGACAAGATTTTGTTTTAGGGGGGGTGGATTTGTAACACCCTTGGTATTACTTTGTACAATCTTTTGCTAAAGCACTACATGAGCATCATATTTATTTGTAAATGTATGTAATATAGGGTGTAAATCAATTTACGTAACTTAAAACGACCAATAGAAATCCTTAACGAAAGGTTGTTTGTAACGTATAAAATTACTAGTACGGATGTTCGTGAATTTTTACTGAACGAAAGCACTATAGAACGTACATATGGAACTTTAGTAAAGCTAGAAGTATAAACCGTGTAGGTGACAATGAAATACTTGAGGTAAAAAAAATGAATTCACTAGCTAGCTTACCTAATAGCTTGGGAATCGAACTTGACGCGAATCCAATCAAGACTTAGTCAATTTCGTAAGTTTGAAAAGTGGTTCGACAAAGCTTTGTATGATATTTGTTGTAGGAGAATTGGATTAAGTAGTGAGGCGGTTTCATGACCTATTTTAGTAGCTTAATATGCCCTCTTAGGAATTGCATAGGTGGTTTGGCGATTAGATCAACGTTTTGGGGTTTTTTGAATGCTTTAAAAATCATGCGCATGACGTTCCCGGCCGGTTTTATCGCATGGACGCGGTCACCATTGCTCCTATGCTATCATCGATGTGCCGACCGTGCGAGTGAGCGCATGTGCTTGGCCAGGCTTGGTTAGCTATGGTGGTCGGTAGCTTTGGCTAGCAGCAGGCCCTCCTCTCCGTCGTGATGCACGCTGCCGCTGGGGTCGCTGTTGGTGCCCTAGGGCGGCCGTGTCGTGCTGTGCAGGCTCTACTCCGCTAGGCACCATCATTGTCCACGCAGGTGCCATGGCATCGCATGGCCATAGCCGCCATTGCCAGCAAGTGCACATTCCTCTATGTCATGTCGTCACATCGCATGCACCCACCGCTTATGTCGCGTTGTCACTGCCGTTGTTGCGCGCGCCTGCTGTGCCATCACATGGCCGTGTCGCCGCTGGCTTGCCAATTAAGGCGCTACGGCCACACGAGCTGTGTCAACTCGTACACGCATGTGTAACCTTCCCTGTGTGCCCTTGTCCATTTCTTTTGAGTGGCGTGCACCACTTTGCGCCCCAGTCACCTCCGCCTTTAATGGCGTCGCGCCAGCGTCATCGAGTCGCGCCAAGGCCAGCTCGCAGCACCGGTCTAATCCAAGCAATTGCGCACGCTGGGAGCATAATTGTGAACCTAGCTACGCACCAAGCTCGCCCACTGCTGCAGCCTCACCGTGTTGAGCTTCAATTTGGAGATTCCCCACCGTCGGCCATCTTAAGACCGAACGACAGCGCTCGTCCAATTCGTCTTGCACCGTCCACCTCCATTCAATTACTTAGCACTGTGTCTTTGCCCTGTTCCCCTCCATCCCGTGTGCACCCCATTTTCACCACCATTGCCTTCCCGGTGCCACTGACACGGTTGCACCAGCGCTGTCCGCCACAAGGCTTGTCGTGTGTGCATGGCCGGACTCACCCGGTCCATCCCTGGTCAAGT
Organism: Miscanthus floridulus; assembly: GCF_019320115.1. Taxonomy (NCBI): domain Eukaryota; kingdom Viridiplantae; phylum Streptophyta; class Magnoliopsida; order Poales; family Poaceae; genus Miscanthus; species Miscanthus floridulus. Next base: position 36,846,413 of record NC_089590.1, on the reverse strand, counting down.
CACCACGTCGGGTAGGTTCTGGGTGAGTTGCTGATGCCCATTCTTGAGTTCGTTCATGTTGTTTGTGCCTTGGCTTAGGGAACATGGCCGCCGCCATAGGGAGGAGTCCGCCACTGTGGAGAGAGCTTGGGGCCATGTCTCTGTTCACCACTTCACCGCCCACCGCTTCGCGTTCGTATCTTGGTGAGCATCGGCTCGCTAGTGGGGATGGGGAGGGGCTACTCTAGCCAGCGTGACGTCCCAGTGCCATCGCCGCCGCATCTGTGCGCGCTCGGGTGCCTGAGGACTTAGCCGTGGTGAAGACAGTTTGTTCCGAGGGTTAGTTTGCTTAAACGCTGACTGTGGGAATAGTACTACAGACCTCGGGGTGAATCACTAGTAGTTCGAGGACGTTTTAGCAAATGTATTGACGTGCATGGGCCTCCCTGTCGTAGGCCATCGTCGCACGGTTGGGCCACGTCCGCGTGGGCCGCGCTAATGGATCGCGCGTGCGTGGGCCACATCGCTCTCTCGTGGGCCGCACGGATGGATTTCGGTTTTCCTTTTTCCAAGGATTAGTAAATGTTTATTCAATTTAGTTTTGAGCTGATTTTAGAAAATTATAGTAAATTCTGTAGATGTCCAAAAATAGTGAAACAAAATTTGTTAGGTTTACAAAAATGTTATCTATCTGTTGGTGTAGTTAGTTCCAGTTATCTATGATAGTGATAGATTCATTAATTCATTTAGGAAAGCTTAGTATTATTTAGCTTAATATTTGTAGGAATTTTTGTGGCAAATTGGTGATATATTTAGCCATGAAATTTTTACAGTAGGTTCATTAAATTATTATGTGCTCACTATAATTTTTGTATCCCTAGAGTAGATTGATAAATAGAGTAGCTAGTACTACTTGTTTTATCATATATAGAGTAAATCGATATTAAGAATAGGAATGCCTTTAGTTACCAAGATAATGCATGCAATGTTTCATACCTATTAGTGGTAACAATAGGTAACTTAGCATCTTAGTCGGTAGAGCTAGCTTAGTAGCTTGATAGCTATATTTTATTTTAAGGGTTGCTGTTGCCGTATTACTAAGTGTTGCATCATCATTTCATGCATATAGATAACGAGTTGGTAGAGTTCATGCCTGCGGATGAATAGGAGTACAAGGAGATCATTGAGGAGTATGAGGAGGAGATTCTCGTATAGGAGGGAGCCCAAGAGCCATCAGTTGCTGAGTTTGTTGACACCCCGCCTGCCCAAGGCAAGCCCCAGTGCATAACCCCTATTTTTGAATGATCACTGAATATATATATATATATATATATATATATATATATATATATATGATGTGCATTTATGTTACAAGCATTTTATGGAAACTACATGCATAAATATAATTACCTACAAGTCCTACTAGTATAGGTCGAGTAGCTATTATGCTCAGGATTTCGGTAGCGTGAGTAACCTACCGTTACTAACAATAGGTGATTGTTATCACTCATGATAAAATGGTGGAAAGGAAAATGGAGACCGGGCAGGGATATGGTTTGGGTATTGGTGGGTGTAAGAGGTTGTGTCCTACGGCCAATAGGGCCTAGCTTGGTTACACTTTTTCCCTATCTGTATCGATTAAGGATCGGGCATTGGGTTCTAGGCAAGTCACAGAGTTATTATACCAAGCACATACTTGGGTATGGGTGCAGGGAAGACTTGTTGCTCTCTTGTCATGGGTTCTGGCTCTTTCCGAACCGACTGAATGGAGGCGGGGATGGTGGAGGTCTAAGCACCGCACTGAGTCTAGGACTTAGGAGCGGCGGCTTGGAGTCCAAGTTTGGACGGGGACCTAGACCCCATGACAGGAGAGTGATGGGTTGGTCCTGCTTATGCCTAGGCTACAAGCGGGGCATGTGTTTTAGGGTATCTAGTTGGGCACATTGATTTGTGAATCGCCGGGCGATCCGATACGGCTTGTCTGCAGTCTAGCACCGTAGTAAGAACTAAAAGATGATGAAATGGAACTGTTTGCTCAACTCTTGCTTGAAAGTAGAATATATGCTTATGTAGAATGGCTAGATAATGAATTAATCATGACTGCTAATAATAACATAAAGAAGGATTCACTATTAGTATTGCTTTCTGTAAAAACGGAACCCAACAAACCATAAAGCTTATCATATCCCTTGGAGTCAGGAAATTATTCCCACTAGTCGGATACGTCTTGCGAGTACATTGTGTACTCAGGGTTTATTTACCCCTGTTGCAGGTGCAGCTTGAGGAGTAGCCGTTGTGTGAAGGATTCTTCTGGTGGGCACAAGCGGATCCTTGTATCATATCGATAGATGTTTCTTTTCATTCCACTGTTAAATTTCCGCACTCTAAATTTGGTACTGTAATAATATATTTTTATGAATTCTAGATGTATGAAATGGACTAAGTATTATAACTCATTCTCATTATTGGATCATTGGGAAAAAACATGGATTATTCAGGCTCTCCCTTGGGGTGTGCCCGACGGAACCCGCCCGATGTAGCTTGCTTTTGGGGTGCTTAGTGTCTTGTGGATGACGAGCACCTCCAAAGGTGTGTTATTTTGGGCGGTTCTGCCACACCTCCCCCCCAATAGTAGCCCCTCGGGGATCAGGCCTAGCGTGATGGGTCGGAGCAATGTTAAGACTCAGGGAAGGGGCAGGTGAAGGTATCTAGCCTGTGGCCTGGCCCAGCGACGCCCCTATCGTGCTCGACCACTGCTGGGCTTTTGTTGCTCTTGGTGTCTTTGGGCCATGTTCGGAGTGGTGTGCGATTATCAGGGGTTGTTCCCCCTCTTTTTTCCTAGGATCTGTTGCACTTGCTTGGTTTCTGTTTTCTCGAGATGTGGGATGTGCGCCTTCCTTTGATACGGGTGTTGGGTGCCTATAAATAGTTGCGGTAAGTTTAGGGTTTCTCATTGTTTTGTCTCTTGTTTGCTAGCGACTTGCTGCTGCTGTGCTTATTGAGCGAGGGTTGCTTTTTGAGTGAGGGTTTGGGCTTTGTGGGGTTCTTGTTGCTGCTGTGCTTGCTGAGCGAGGGTTGCTTTTTGTGCAAGGGTTTTTTGCTGGCTTCTTTTGCCACTTCATTCTCGTTAAGGTATGTGTTGGTCTTTTTTTGCTTAGAGTCCTCTTCAATTTTGTTTTTGCTAATGAGTTCACTGCCCATTTTGTTTTGCAGCTCGATGGCACATGTTAGGAAGACCACGAAGCCTGCTGATAGCTCAGATGTCAATGATTCTGCCTCGGATACTATAGTGGGCTTCTAGTTTGGCCTTTTGAGGGTTACTTTGAGTGATTTGGGCGAGTTCGCGAAGGCGGATTGGTTCGCTCGTGACCTTACGAGGCCATCGGAGGGAGAGGTTGTTCCTGACCCTCGTGATGATGAGGTTGTTGTTCTCAAGGAGTTCTTCTTGGTTGGGTTGAGGTTTCCACCGCACCCTCTTGTTGTTGGAGTGTTGAAGAGGTTCAACCTCAAGTTTCACTGCCTGAACCCTTCTAGCTTTGTGAAGCTTAGTATCTATGTTTGGGGTTGCAAGTCTCAAGGCGTTGAACCTGACCTCAAGGGTTTCATTCGACTTTTCTAGGTTCATCCTCAGCTTCAGAAATTAACCATTGTGGGTAAGACTATCTTGTTGTAGTTTTGAGTTTATACCTTCATGTACCATCATGGTGCGGAGGTTCCTGTTTAGGCTCAAAAGAACAAGTGGGCTTCACCCTAGACTAAGAACTGGTTCTATGTTAAGTTGGATGGTGAGCCTAGTCTTTGTGGGAAGTTATCGAGGCTTGATAGCGTGTGGGAAGTTATCGAGGCTTGATAGCGTGACTATGGATGGTGGCATGGCTGATGGTTGTGCAGTTGCTGTGGATGCGCTCAAAATTTTGTTGCGCCATCAATGTGCGCACAACTTGGTTGAAGAATTTGTCTACGTGAAGGTTTTGCCTTTGAGGGCCAAACAAGCTTGGTTTGTGGTTAAGGTTGATGAGAGGTATTAGGAACACGGTCTAAAGGGACTTGTCATGAATGTCAAGTAGGCTTAGGCAAAGGTGCTCCAGAAGAGTAACTCCTTAGTGGCTAGAGTTAAGACTATGTACAAAAAGGTTTCTGAGGCTATTGAGGAGCTCATCGGGGCTCTTGGGAGCACTAAAACTAAGGCAATAAGGATCACCTTGGCTGATCGCCACTGTGTTAATTGATCCTTCGATTTGCTTAGGTTGACTTATCCCAATTGGCTGCAGGTGGAGTTGATAGAAGCCGAGGGTGGTAAGAAAAGGAAGAGGGCCGAGATAGGTGGTAAGTCTACCAGTGCATCCAAGTGAGGTGGATGTGGTCATGGGCATGCTAGGGCACCTAAGGTTGATAGGGTTGCTATAGTCAAGGTGCTAGCTTAGTCGGTTAGCTCGTCGGTTGTGGCGGCGAAGCCGAGTTCTATGATTTTACCAGCGCCGTGGCCAAGCATGGTTGGGGGGTCTCTCCCTGGTCGGAAGATGCCCAACATTTCTAGCTTGTCTATCTTACAAGAGATTTTTGATGATGAGGATGAGGAGGAAGATGAGGAGAATGAAGGTAGTGAAGGCTCTGAAGAAGTTAAATTGGATGGATCTAGCTCTTCGAGCAGTGGTAGTGGATCTGGTGCTAGCGAAGATGATGACGTGGAAGAGGAAGATGGGCACAAAGATTTGGAGAACCCTTGACCTATCGAGTCTATGGAGCTTGGGCTACATGGTGGTAGGGCTAAGAGGAATGGGAGATTGAGTCTCACCTGGCTGAAGCTGGATTAATGCCTCATCATCACCATGTGCATATTATGCCAGAGGGATGTGAGGTTGCTACAGATGAAGACGAGGAAGGGGGATGTTCTGGAAAGCATGCTCTTGGTGAGGCCTATTGTAGCAGCTTGAGGCATTTTACCATTGTGTGTGACGCTGATGAGCCAGAAATTGATCTGTTCACCAGTCCAGACCTCTATGGATGCCATTTGATTGGGATGGAAGAGGAGCATCGATTCATGGCTGGCATGTATCGCTAGGTTTGCATGCCGGAGGCAGAGTTCTTGTTGTCAAACGAATTGGTGGACCATTTGATGGAGGATCTAGAGGTGACTAGCATTAGAGCCATCATGCTCGCTCGAGCTACGCGCCGGTGTCATGGTCATGTCGAGACTAAGCTACGAGAGCAGGTGTCGGCGCTTGAGAAAGCGAAGGTTGAAAACAAGGAGTTGAAGGGGCAAGTTGAGTCTCTAGAGGCGACAATTGCGAAGAATAAAAGCTTGGTGGATGACGTGCAAGCATTGTTGAATCATAACTTTAACCTTCGTGTGGAGCTGAATAGGAAGAATGAGGAGCTGGAGGAAGCTGAGGGCGCTTGCAAGATGGCTGAGGTGGCTCGCAACAAGGCTGAGGAATTAGCGAAAGCGAATGTCAATAAGTTGGAGGACTCTCGTGCCACCTTGCTTGCTTGCATGCAAGAGGCGAAGGTTTCTTTGGATGCTATTTTTGCCAAAGGTGGCTCAGAGCCGAGCGAGGTGTTGCCTAACGCTGATCCTACTACATTTTTGGCATGGTTTTAGGCAGAGCTCGGCCAGTTTACTCAGTTGATGAATAACATCTCAGATTTTGGAGCTTATGGGGCTACCCTCGTAGTGGCGCATTCTTTTCAAGGTGTCAGATGTGACCATTTGAAAAAATTGGTTGTGTCAGCCATAACTTTCCCAGCGTCGAGATGTACATGTTGCTTCTGGGGATCGCCTTTGCAAGAATGTTGTTGCGCGGTTTTTGACAAAGTTTTGGATGGAAGGCGGGGGTCAAGCCCTTGCTTTTAGGAAGGCAGCCTTGGGCACACATGAGGTATATTTGGGCTTCTAACTCGTTGTTTTTTCCTTTTTGGTTAGTTTTTATTTCTTTACTTATGGTTTTCGTTTATTTTGTTAGCTAAACCAGCGTTGGGATTTTTTGCCTTCTGCTACTTGGACTGGCGAAGCGGGCACTTCTTCGATGAGCACAAGGGTTGTGGTGTCTACTGCTGGCGAGGCGACCGCCAGCGAGGCTGAAGCTAGGGCACCTCATGATGGTGTTGAATTGGGCCATAGAACTAATGAAGGACGACTTGATGCTTCGCTGGCTACTGACGCCATGGATGTTGACACGATGGGTCAGGTTTAACTTTTGATGGATGATTAACTGTATGAATTGTTAGGATGTGTTTATTTCTAGTGTGTTTTGGGCACGCGCGAAGTGCAAGTTTCCATCGTTGCCCTTTGATTGTTTTTGGTGGGTGAAGGCAGGCTTGTATGACAAGAAGAATCAAGAGGCGCTTAGGTTTTGGCGGAACGCTGATCTCATGGATCGCCAGTCTAAGCGGATGCTTTTCGGTTTGGGATCTATTTTGGGGGTGACTGATGATATTAGCGATCGAGATGCTATAGACTATATTTGTGGGCGGGGGAATTTGGGTCATGATGACGAGGGTAACTTGAGGGTTCCAAAGCCAAAACCATTGGAACTTGATGGATGAGACCATTGGCGAATGTATCACGCGAGGGTTCTGGAGGGTGATTTGCCTTTGGTTCCTACGACGCCTGTTCTCTAGGGGCTAATTGTGGATAGTCATGGGCCGGAAGATGGTGAACTTTGGGGGCCTTCTTTCTGACATGGCGAAGAATCCCTGGTTGATGTTGTCTTCCATAACCGCGGATGTCGAATGTTTCCTTCTTGTGTAGTTTGGACCTGCCATGGTTGTGTGGAGCGCAGAGCATTAGTTTCTCCTCGAGCATGTTCTAGTTCCTAGTGAAGCTTCATTGGCATGCAACTGATTGCCCACTTGCTGTAGGATTGGATTAAGACCCCTCCCCTTGAGGTGTGCATGCTTGGCGCCAAAGCTCTTGTAGACGTTGGTTTTCCCTAACCCTCGATCGAGTGTTGCTAGATATATGTAAGCTCCACCGCTCTTGTTGTTGTTCGAGGGTGCCATTTAGCGCTGGCTAGCTTCTAGTGGCTGGTGTTGATGGTCCCTTTGCATCATGGCTTAGGAGCGGTGGCGAGGGGGCACTTGGGGTGCGGGGGGTATGACCCTAGATACCCATGGCAGACTACTTGGGCTATGCCCCTAGGGGTGGTCTAGCCCACAAGATGAAGCCTTGCGGAGCACAGCGCAGCTTGGCGCCCCCTACAAGACACTGGGAAGATAACCTGAAGATACTATGAGATCTATTAGGATACGTTCGATCCCATGATTCATGTAATCTGTTATTACTTTCCGGTTATCTCCTAGATCTAACCGACTTGTAACCCTGCCCCCTAGACTATACAAGGCATGCAGGGACCCCCTCAAAACACATGCAACATCATATGATTGCCAATACCAACCAACAGACCATAGGAGTAGGGTATTACGTCGTGCTGATGGCCCAAACCTGTCTAGCTCTTGTGTCTCTGTTGCCTTCTTATTCTTGATTACGCGCACCTCTACGACAAATCTACCATCATGGGATACTCCTCGGTGGGCTGCCAAGCATCTTTTGTCGACAGTTGGTGCACCAGGTAGGGGTGTGCGTGCTGTTTCCATGATGAATAAGATGGTACATTTTGCAGGCTCTTCATCCTTCCCAAAGCCTAGCCAGATCTTTACAATCAGATCGATCTCCTAGGTCATCAATGCTGACGGAGATAGAGAGATCATCAATCCAGTGTAGATCGATTCTATGCTGACCACACCCACACCTACAACAGTAGATCTGATCTTAGAACTACTTCTGAGGTTGTCTTCACCAACAATTTGTTGCCCGCTCCCCAACTATCCAAGGAAGCTGATCAATAATGACGATCTGATTGCATCCATTGATCAGGTTGGCCAGAAGCTCACTGACTGCCTCTCCATCGTGGAATCAGCCCAGACCACTCTAGTTCAGCACCAACCACCCTTTGATTTTGATCCATCAAATGCCGATTAGGGAACTCCAGTGGTTATGGCCCTACTCTTTGGGCTCACCATCATCGCCGCCTCCGACAAAGATGCCCTAAAGAGCAAATTCACCGACCAGGTGGGAGACATCTATCCTCTCACTAATCAGATCGCTGACCAACTCTCACCAACCATCAACATGCTGCAAATCAGCCGGTGTCCCAAAGCATCCCTCCAAACCATTCTCGAGGAAAACCCAGACTCCGAGTCCTAGGGCTCTACGGAGACTGTCGCCGAAACCACCACTATTCAACCTCCTTTCCCACCCTTTGGAGGAGGCGGTATTTTCAATGTCAACGTTGACAGCCCCCCATGGGATGGGGAAACCAATGAGGACCGTGCTGTTTGTGTCAACAAAAACACCAACCGTGCGCAGCACCGAGCAAATGAGGCTGCCATTGTGCTAGCCAAGGCTGCTCGCAACAAAGAACAGCTCGACTCACAAGGGAGGCCACACCCACTTCGCCACAACCTTGATGATGAATTTGTCCATGTCGATGGCCACAATGTCTATAAGACTCCAAGCACCAACTTGGCCGTGGCTGCTAATGAGCTCGCTTAGCTCGAGCAAATGCCAGAAGTCACCAAGGTCGCCGCCATGCTTAAAGCGGCACACTGCTTGGTCAACAAGATCCACCAGGATCAAAGACCTTCCTACTCGACAAACTCAATTCACCGATTCGCCACGCTAAGATCCAATCGCCGCCCCAGCCGAAGCCATTTTGCTGACCAACAATGTGACGATGGACAACCCCTCAAGGGGGAGCTAGGGGGAACCACATCGACTACCCTCACCAACATGACCAGGAAGTCAACCAAGATGTCCGAGCACACATCAACAATCTCCAAGATGCACATCGTTTCTCTCGCCATGAAGAGGAAGTACACCGGCGTCAAGAATACGAGCAAGAATTCAGTAACTCGAACACAACCCTCTAGCCACTCAATGCTAGCAACGCTGTAGATCCCGATGGTGATGATCTCGAAGGGCCCCAAGCATTTGCCAGAGCACTCCGAACACTCCAATGGCCCCATGGTTTCAAAATCATCGGGGTCGAGCCCTACGAAGGATGGATAAACCCCACATAGTGGCTACAAGGTTATACCACCGCTGTGCGTGCTGTCGGGGGAGATACCAGCATCATGGCAAATTATCTTCCCATCATGCTCACGCCAATCACGATGAACTGGCTCATGAGCCTTGCCCTAGATTCCATCGGATCTTGGGAACAACTAAACAAAGTCTTCACCGATAACTACATGGCTACGTGTACTCGGCCGGGCACCAAGCATGATCTAAATCGCATCTACCAGAAACCGTCCAAGCTCCTTCGTAGCTACATTAGACAATTTTCTGAGATGAGGAATTCTATTCCCAACATCACAGAAGCAGAAGTCATCACCGCCTTCATCCGAGGACTCCATCACCATGACCTTCGCTCCAAATTCAATCACAAGCCACCAAAGGGCATTGGCGAGATGATCACGACCATCGATGCCGAAGAGGCCAAAGTCCGCTTCAATGAGGATGCGGGCAATCACCGCCCAACTCACCATAGTGATGAGCGCCTCGACGAATGATGTCATAATGACCGCCGCTACAATGACCGACCACCATCAGGACATCGGTCGTGATTGGCCGAAAGGGTCCAAAGCTGGTCAATATCGCCGCTGCCGACCAGACCACATCATCGCTACCATTAACAAACCTCACTCCAAGCACAACTATGAGGAGTAGTACAAGAAGATCCTTGAAGGCCCGTGCCCCCTCCACAAGAATAGCAAGCACAAGATGAAAGACTGCCTTGGCTTGGCTAAGTAGTTCCAGGCCAAAAAAAGGATGACGACAACGACAACAAAGCCAAAGGTCATCGACCACCTAGGGACAACAACAACGCCTTCCACAATCACAACAAGGTGGTTGCCACTACCACTGGGGGCCTTGCTGCCGCCAAGAGCAGAAGAGATCGAAAGCTCACCGCTCGTCAGGTGCTCGCCGTCAACACAGAAGATGCCATCGCCAACCCTAGTTATCGCCCCTGGTCTGAGGTCCCCATCACCTTTAGAAGGGCCGACTAGTGGGAAGACATCCCTTACATAGGGCATTTTCCCCTCATCCTTGACGCCACCATCAACAAAGTGCTCTTCAGGAAAGTACTCGTCGGTGGCGGAAGCGCTCTGAACCTCCTCTTCGCCAGAGCCCTAAAGGAGCTGGGCCTCAGAATACAACTCCTCCTTTGGTGTGGTACCTAGCAGGGCATCCAAACCACTAGGAGAGATCACCCTCCTAGTATAGTTCGGCATGGCCAACAACTTCCGTGTTGAGCACATCAACTTCTACGTCACCGACTTCAACACCGCCTACCACGCCATACTTGGTTGATCAGCTCTGGCTAAGTTCATGGTCATACCCCACTATGCCTATTTGGTACTGAAGATGCCTTTGCCTACTAGAGTTCTAGCCCTATGGGCCAACCTCTCCATTGCCTACGCCTACGAAACAGAGAGTCTTGCCCTCGCCGAAGCCACTGACCTCTCCATCTAGATGGCTAACGTGGTCACTGACACCAAGAGCACTCCAAACACTCCATAATGGCTAGTGTGATTGCCTATGCCTAGGAAGGGCCTTACATGGTCAAAGAGGTTACCCAACTAGGGTCTTACCAGCTATGTGACATGGGAGGAGTCGATATCCCCAATTCGTGGCACATCGAGCACCTTATACGTTTCTATCCTTGAAATGCTCCAGATATGTACTATCCACTCCATAATGAATGAAGTTATTGTAGCCATAATTTGTCTCCATTATTTCTCCACTTCGGTTTAATCTCCATTTGCGGTCACTAGCTCTAAGCTACTCCTTAACAACTCCAACAATTATACATGATGTCCATAAATGCTCTCTATTTCTCCTTACTAAAATATCTCTAAGATATTTTGCCAATAATCGGACAGCACATGTTTTGCTCTACGTTCTTTAGAGAAAACCCAGTCTCTAATCTCTCCCTACATGAGCTATGGGCTTCACGCTCTACGTTATGGGTGGTCGGCTATGGTTCCTCAGTCACGCCTGTTCCTCCTACACATGCACAGGCTCCAGCTCTCGACATTATGGAATATGGGCTAGCCAAGGTCAAGAGCCCAGTAATGAACTAACTGCACAGATGCTACTTATACCATGTATAAATGTGTTAGGGTTAACAACAAGTTTCTTTTTCACCGAAAGTGCTAGCAAACTGCATAAACATGCACATGATGTCTACATACAACATTTATACAAATACATAAATGTTTGTTCATGCCCTCGCACATCTAACTCTTCTCTCTAGATGTTACATACATGTTTCTCTCCACTTAGGTCATTGCACTTGGCCCTCACCATCTACCTCATTGAACAGATCGATGTCGCTGTCTAGCTTCTTCGCCGCGTCCTCCACCTCATCCTTCAGCTGCTCCTACTTCATCGTACTTGTCCCTCTAGCAAATCTAGCTCCTATCTCTTGAAGGTTGATGGTAGGGTAGTGAGACCGGACCACCACTAGGGCATGTCTTGCGATGGAGATAGTGGCTTCACGGTTGAAGCTGTTGAAGTTCTCCCAGCTACCTTGCACCTGTTGATGATGGCGTCCAGATGTGGCAGCCTATTGTCAGGCTAAGGAGCTACCTCCATGTTGATGCAGTCAAGTACTGGCCTAACTTCGGCCACCATGACATCAAGTTTTCCCCTCTGGGTCTTGGCCTCTAGCTCCAGCACATCAAACTGTGCCTTGGTCCTTTGATGGTATTCTATAGACACCAAAGGGATTCGTCAAATGAAGCAATCATATCAGCAACAACTCTGACCACAAACTACTCACCTTCTAGATCCTTGGCCAGTTTCTCCACTCACCCACATGCCTTCTCCTTCTCCTCTTGGAGTTGACCGATGACTTCTTGCAACTAGCCGAGCTCCGCATCTTGCTCTACAAACATAACGATCGACAACAACATTAAGACTATTCGGCAATGTAGAGCAAATTCACCGATCATTAGTACCTTTCTTCTGCTCGGTGACACCTGTTAGCTACTCAGAGGTGTGCCCTAGCTGCTTGGAGGTGTGCTCCAACTGCTTGGAGATGGTCTTTAGCTATTTGGATAGGATGCCCTTCTGGTACTCTCAATCCTTGGCATTGGATTCAACAAGATCCCGTTCGCGCTAGGTCGTCTAAACATTCTTCTCTGTCAGCTTCACTGCCTCCTTTAGCTTCGCGTTCTCCTCAACGAGGGCCTCCATCCTCTTGATCAGCTGCTGTCGATGTGCGGCAGTTTATGCTATGCCCTGCAAAGCACCAAGATTGTAAATGACCTTCTTCTCCAACGCCAAAGATGGACATCGTCGATGCAATACTAACCTCAATTTGCTTCATGGCTGTGGAAAGGGTGGACTATAGCCTCTTCACCTCCCTAGAGGTGTCCTCCTCCTCCTTGACCACAACTTCATCCCCCCACTTGCGGAGGATGCGGACAGCCTGAGGTCGTGATTCTTCACACTCAATCTCCTCGACCTTGTCCTCTTCCTCCATAGCTGGTGGCACTCCCTAGGGGATCGGTGGAGATCCCTAGGGGCTCGATGGTCGCACAAAGCGACCAACCATTCCCTGTGACTTCTCTAGGCATGCTGCTTGTTCCTTCAATGCTGTTGGCCTCTGTGCCCTAGACTCCAGCACGATGTTGGTAGCTCCTGTCTCCACCTCCGAAGACATAGCGGCTCCCACCATTGCTCCTAGCACCTCCACCGACTCGCCCGCCATCGTCGCCAACCGCTCTCCGCCTTCAACTCCACCAACAGCAGTGGTCAACTCCTCCATAAACCACCAAGCACCTAGGGACTCTTGGGCAGAATCTACTAGCATTATCTCCACATCAGGAACAACCCCCGGTTGCTCGCCAGTCTGGCCCGAAGGATTCAGGTCCTCCTTGCGCCCTGTTCTATAATAGATCAGCTCATTGGTCACCATAACTATAAAAAATGGATCGATACCAATCCCAAGGCAGAGATACTTACGCATTAGCTTCCTAGTAGATGGTTCTAAAATGGCGCTACCTCCCTGAGCACCTAGGTGCTGCCCTGGGGTCAACCCATGTGGCCTAGGCTGGAGGTCTTGCGGCCCCCGCCGTCGGTGTCTCTTTCGCCTGCTGCTCGGGGACTCCTTCCCCTCCCTCCAATTGCACTTCTACACGCATGTTGTGTGATGATGCCTTAGTGCTTGGAGGGGGAGCTACTGGAGCCTCGTCGTCGTCTGACCACTCGGATATCGCCACACTTTATGTCCGAGCGGTCCGATCGCCACCAAGTGAGATGCCGCCCGGCCTACGGGGAGATGCATCTGTTGTTCTCCTCTTCTTTTGGGCCAGCTCATCTTGCGCCGCCCTTTCCCCCCAGACCTTCTTAGACACCAGGGGGGCTCTCCGTCTAACCAGCACCTATGCCTCTAGATTCGGATGAGGTGTTGATGGCACCTTCTTTCGACTTAGTGGTTAGCTAGGCGTCTATCGCCTTCGGCCAATCACTCCTCAAGATGCCCGAGAAGTATGCCGCCCGTTCCTACAAATGGATCTTTCCATAAGCAAATCAATTCACTGCTCGGTACCAGCATGAGATAAAATCACTAGGAATAACAATAGAGATTTTTATCTAAGGAGGTGGGTTCGTGTAGTTGAAAGCTCTCGACTGCCTTGGCACACTAAATGACGCATTTGGAGCAAATAGCTCTGCAGCCTAGCGTAACACATCCTCCTTCGTTAGTGTCTTTGACCTCTCCTGAGTGCCATCAGTGTCTCCCTTGAAGTCAAAGCCTGGATGGCCCCTCTCCTTGTTGGGCTAGATGCGGCGCACTATGAAGCTCACCGCCACAGCCACTCCGTTCATCTTCATGCCCTTTATCAGCCCAAGGAGCTCCTTCACTTGATCCCTGTTAGCACTGGTTGGCTTCTCTGACCAGCTCTTCTAGTTCTCCAGAATTTGGTCGAGGTCGCACCGGATGGCAGGTTGACTCTGCTTCATGTAGAACCACCTAGCGTTCCACCGCTTTAGTGAGGTATTCAGCGGCATAGTAATGAAGTTGCCCACTATCCCATCGCGGAGCTACAGGTAGACACCGCCGACCACCTTGGAACCGCCCCCACCCCTTCTTCAGCTAGAATAGGTGTCGAAAAAGATTAAAGTGGGGAAGAATGCCAAGATATAGCTCGCAGAAATGGATAAACATAGCAATGTGCAAGATCGTGTTCGAATGCAGATTACACCGGCTCACTCCCTAGAACTCTAATAGATCCCACAAAAATGGATGTACCAGAAGTCCAAATCCATGCCAGAAATAATCTTCAAATACTACGACTTCGTTGGTGTGTGGCATCGGATAGGGCTCACCATCGGCCAGACGCCATCCGGCAGTGACTTGGTTAGGAAGAATGCCCGCCTCCACCATCTCGTTAAGCTCCATCTCCCCCATGAGTGATGGAACCCATTCCTTGTCATGGCTTGCTCTGGCGGCCGCCTTCTTCGGGTTACCACCTCCCCTCTTCGGCGTCATCCCTTAGATCTAGATCAAAACTATTTCCTTTGCGCAAGCTTTCTAGCCCTAGCGGCGGAGCGCGTGCGAGTGCGAATCGGGAAGTGGAAGGGTTGAGGAGGAAGGCGAAGTGGCAAAGGTGGGAGCGCAGAGTGCGGTGGTGTAGTTATAAAGACACCCTCTCCACTTTTTGCATTCAAAGGTTTTTGGGAAACCGCACCATGATTTCTGCCTTTCCGAATTCCTCAAAGCGGCGCGCTGGGCCATTGTCTAGGCTTCCATGCAACTATAGCCCATGTTGCCCATTTTTTCGATGCAACTTAGAACTACACACCGAATATTCACCGACTTCTCCGCAAATGTCATCAAGGCTTAGTAATTTCTACTGTACAACCATTACTCTAGCTTTTTCTCCATGATTTGATTCATCCGAGATTTCCACTTGTGGCTCGGGGACTACGTCATCATTATGACTTAGTTCCTCACCACACTGGGGACTTTCTTTTAGTTACTATTATTTCTGACCCTGGCACCATGTGACCATGTCACCTACTATCAGGCTCAAGGACTAAGTGGGCACACTTCACCTTGCGGTGACTGTGCGCTTTCATTTTAGGGCTCCACTTGTGGACTGGTTGCCTGCTCGGCTGGTCTTTTGCCTTTCTTCTACTTTCTAGACCCTGGCACCATGTGACTATGTCACCTATTGTTAGGCTCGGGGACTAAGTGGGCATAGTTCACCTTGTGGTGAGTGTGTTTTATCTAATCTAGAAGATTCCGTGCCTCCTAAAGTTGAAGACGATTACCTCCCTTTCTCGTGGTCGGACTCTAAGTTGGCACACTTGGTTCATAGTGAGAAAGTTTTTTATTTTGAACTTGAGCTCCTTACATCCTTCTAGCAAGCCTTACTTGGGATACTCTGCTTGATGACGGTTCATAACTGCTCGGCATCTCATTATGGTGGTCAGACTATGAGTCTGACTGCTCGGCTTTGTTCACACCTGCTCAGACAAGTTCAAGATGGCGTTGCATAGCGGATACAAGGCCCTTGGAGACTAACTATGGGGGGTACAACCCTGGATACCCATGGCAGACTACATGGGCTGCACCCCTAGGGGTGGTACAGCCCACAAGATGAAGCCTTGCGAAGCATGGCGCTGCTCGGCGCCCCCCGCAAGACACCAAGAAGATATCCTAAAGATACTATGAGATCTGTTAGGATACGTTTGATCCCATTATTCATGTAATCTGTTATTACTTTCTGGTTATCTCCTAGATCTAACCGACTTGTAATCCTGCCCCCAGACTATATAAGGCAGGCAGGGACCCCCTCAAAACACACACAACATCATACGATCTCCAATACGAACCAACCGACCATAGGAGTAGGGTATTATGTCATGCTGATGGCCTAAACCTTTCTAACTCTTGTGGCTCTGTTGCCTTCTTATTCTTGATTATGCACACCTCTATGACAAATCTATCATCGTGGGATACCCCTCGATGGACTGCCGAGCATCTTTTGTCGACATGAGGGGATGTTACATTTTTCTTGCGGTATCCCCCGAGTGCTCTTCGCTTTGGGACTGCTTTGACTAGGTTTAGGGATGAGATTTTTCTAGCTATCCCTAACATTATGTTTGTTCTTGTGGTACCCTCATTTGTCTACTCGAGGGTTGGGTCAGGTGGTTTTTGGGCGAGGCTTTTGTATTACGAAGGTTTGGAGATTAACGAGGCATCTTTGCTCGAGAAGGGCTTAAGAGTTTGGCTTGGGTCTAGAGTTCTTGATGATCATTTTGAGTGGGGTTGGGGGTGGTATTTATAGGGTGATTCATCTATGGCCTTGGTGGGTGTGATTGCAAGCTTTTGATGCCTAGGTGAGTGGTTGAGCCCTTGATGGTGCATTTATTTTGGGTGAATCGTTTACTAGTATTTTAATAAGGGCACTGGTTCCCTCACTGTCTTGGTGATTGTATGCCCTAGCTCTGGTTATTTGAGTGGCCAAGTACAGGCATAGCCATTTTGATTGAAGCTTGCCCACCATCTTGGCATTTTGCTTTCTGATGAGGACCATGTCTTCTGAATTGATTTTATGAGGGTTTACTTTCTTGTCTCTCCATCAGGTGGTTTAGCTTGATATAAGCGAAGGTTGTTGACTGCTTGGCATCTGAGTTCCTCTGTGAGGTCTTTTATTAGTTGCTCTTCATCTTGGGTGGTAGCTACGTGTTTTGCAAAGGTGACTCTTGGTGACTTGTGCGTGAGTTCTTCTGGTAGGATAGCTTCTTCTCTGAAGAGGAGTTTGAAGGAGTGAACTTTGTTGCCCTCGACTCAGAGGTGTTATGTGACCAAATGACTGAAGTGAGATCCTCTGCCCATTTTCCTTTGGGTCTGCCATGTAATCTTTTTTAGATGCCTTGGAGGATTATGCTGTTTGATTTTTCGATGAGGCCGTTGGATTGTGGGTGTCTTACTGAGGCAAAGCAAACCTTCATTCTAATCTACAAGCAAAATTCTTTGAATACTTCACTATCAAATTGAGTCTCGTTGTCCACTGTCAGTTCTCTTAGAACCCTAAATCAACATATGATTTGTTGCCAAAATTTTTTTGATGGTCTACGAGGTTATAGTTGCTAATGGCTTTGCTTCTATCCATTTGGTGAAGTACTCAACGATGACTACCACATAGCGAGGGTTCCCTAGAGCTATTGGTAGTGGTCTAACTAAATCCATTGCCCATCGCTAAAGGGGCCAGGTTGGGCAAATTAGGGTGGTTGGTGCCCCTGGTCTGTTTGAATGTGTTGCCGAAAGTTGGCAACCCTCATAGTGTTGCACTAGCGAGGCTACATCATTGATTGTCATTGGCTAGTAAAACCCTTGTCTGAATGCTTTTCCAACTAGTGCTCTGGGTCCATTGTGGGATCCGCATGAGCCCTCGTGTATCTCCTTTAGCAACTGCTTTTCCTCACGGAATGTGATGTATTTGAGAAGTAGGGCTATTATGCTTTCCTTGTATAGCTCATCATTGATGATTCTATACCCTCATGCCCTCTGTTGCATCCTCTTTTCTTCCCCTTTAGTTTCTGGTTCATGGTAGCCTTTGAGGTAGGAAATGATGGGTGCTCTCCAGTCTTTGCTATGTATTGTGTTGATGAGTTTTGGTGCTTTGACGTTCATTTCCACCGAGGGTTGACTGATGACTTCATAGAAGATGTCCAAGGGTAAGGTGATACCCTAGGCTATGGCTTTTGTGAGCTCATCAGCTTCGCTATTTTTTGACCTGGGGATTGGTTTGGTTGTGATTCCTAAGAAGAAACCCTCGATTTTGTGGATTATGAGCAGGTATTTTTGCAACTTGGGTTCTCTAGCTTTGAAGCTTTTCTCGATGTGGCCTGAGATGACTTGGGAGTCAGTTTTGATAACTGCTTGCCTTACTGAGAGCGCGTGGAGCTTTGATAGAGCCAGGATGATTGCTTCATATTCTACGCTATTGTTTGTGCACTAGAACTCTAGCCTTGCTATGTATCTGAGTTTGATGCCGACGGTGAGGTTAGAATTGCCATGATTCTAGCTCCTACTGACCCCCACACTGCATATGTGTGCACTGTCTAGATTGGTTCTATGACCTCCCCTGTATTGTAAGTGTCGGGCATCCAGTCTGTGATGAAGTCTACGAGGGCATGGGATTTGATTGGATTTCTCCTGACGAACTATATTACGAAGTCATGGATTTTGGTGGCCCACTTTCTTGTTCTTCCTATGGCTTCTAAGTTCTTGAAGATGTTGTCAAGTGGAGGACTCAAGGGTATGATGATCTTGTGTGCCTAGAAATAGTGCTTGAGTTTTCTAGAGGCCATAACGACTGCGTATGCCACCTTCTCCATTTCTGTATAGAACTTTTTGGCGCTGTTGAGGGTCTTGGATACATAATATAATGGTAGTTGCTTCTTCTGGTGCTCTTCTTGCTTTTCCCTTACTAGGACTGCACTGATGGCATGTGGCAAGGCTACAACATAAAGGAGGAGTGGTTCGCTAGGTTGAGGGCTGGCTAGGGTTGTGAGGTTGTGCAAGTAGGCCTTTAGGTCATCGAAGGCTTTTTGCTGTGTAGGTCCTCAGCTGAATGGGTCTGTGTTTTTTAGGACTTCAAAGAAAGGGAGCCCTCACTTCGTGGACCTTGAGATGAATCAGTTTAGAGTAGCGAGCCTTCCTGTAAGCCTCTATGCCAACTTTCTTGAGGTCGGAGGTTCCATGTTGAGGATTACATCAATTTTTCTAGGTTGACCTCGATTCCTCTTGCTGAGACGAGGCAACCGAGCAGCTTTCCCTTGCTCATGCCAAATATGCATTTCTTAGGGTTAAGTTTAAGTCCTGCACTACGGCGGTTGCTGAAAGCCCTACGGAGGTCTTCGATATGATCTTGTTTGAACTTGCTTTGTACGATGATGTCATCCATTTAGGCTGAGATTACTTTGCCCTCTTTGAATACCTTCACTATCATGTGAGCAAAGGTTGACCCTGCATTTTGTAACCCCTCTGCCATTCTTCTGAAACAGTATGTCCCAAAAGGGGTGGTGAAACTTGTCTTTTCCTCATCTTCCTGGTTCATCTAGATCTGATGATAGCATGAGAAATAGTCAAGGAGTGACAAGAATTTGCATCTAGCTGCTGAGTCGATAAGGGTGCTTATTCTTAGCAATGGGAAATTGTCTTTGAGGCAGGCTTTATTGAGGCTCGTGAAATCAACATACATTCTCCACTTGCTATTTTTCTTTTTGACAAGCACAACACATGATAGCTAGGTTGGATATTTGACTGGACGAATGACCCCGCATCTAGCAGGCATTAGACCTCTGCCTTGGCCACTTGCTTTCTTTCTTTAGACATCATGCGAAGCTTTTGCTTGACTAGGGGGTGATTTTTGTTTATATCAAGGATGTGCTCAATAATGGATCTATCCAATCCTCAAAGGTCTTCGGCGGACCAGGCAAAGATGTCGTCGTTGTCGCTCAGGAAGTGGATGAGCTTGCTCTCAATTTTATCATCCAACATAGCAGAGATGATGACTTGCTTGCTGGTGTTACCTTCGAACAAAGGCACTTTCTTAGTTTATTCTGCTGGCTTTGCCCGGGTTTGCTGTTCTGGTTTGTCGAGCAAAGGTTCCTTGACTTTTGGCAGGTTGTGTACATTTTTCTATCCTGGGGTGGCTATTTATTCTGCTATTCGAGTGAGGACTTCATCACCATATACGGCGATAACTCCCTTGGCGGAGGGTAGCTTTATGCAGAGATAACATGGGTGGAGGACATCGCTGAACATGTTTGTGACCCCTCGGCCGAAGATTGCATTGTAGTTGTATAGCATGTCAATCACGTCAAAGGTTATGTGCTCTATCCTGCTATTGTTCTGATCCCCGAAGATTACTAGCAGTGTGATTTTTCCTATTGCCTTCAGTTGCTTGCCCTCAAATCCATATAACGGGCGTCCTGCCGGTTGGAGAAGGTTTCTGTCGAGTTTCATGTTATCGAAAGTAGATGCAAATAAGATGTCGGCGGAGCTGCCGGTATCGACCAGGATCCTTGTTATTGCCCAACTGGCTAGGTTTGTCTCGATGACCATCGCGTCAGTGTGGGGGTAGTCCCTCAGTTTGTGATCCATGCTATCAAATGTTATTGGGATATGAGACCACTGTGAATTCTTGTGGGGCCCTTTGGTAGCGAGATGATGCACCCGCCTCATGTGCTCTTTGCATTGCCTCTTATTTCTGTGATCCTCGTTGGATCCTCCGGTGATTGCAAGTATCACACCGAAGGTTGAGGTTGGGTTGTTGATTGTTGTTTGATTGGGTTGGCTCGTGGGCTCTGGTTTTACTTGTTGTTGTTGTGGTTGGGTTGGCAGTGGTGGTGGAGGTGCTAGTAAGGTTGGATGCTGGTTTTGCATTTGTGGTGGAGTGGGAGGGTGGGTGACTATGTATGGTTGGTTGTTGGAAATATTGTTGTAGCTGAATGATGTATGAGGGCTGTCATAGGTGTTGTAATGATGGTAGGAGGGATTGTAGCTGGTGAAGGTTGGGTATTGCTGAGGCTGGTGTTGCGAAGGGATGCCGTAGTTTACTAGCGTGTAATGGTATGTGGTGGTTATGGGGGTGGGTGTAACAACCCAAAAATCCACACACCAAAAATCACAACTACAAAATTTTTGTTGTTAACCCCATGCAATGTTGAGTGACATCCGTAGGAGCTAACCCTAGGTGCTGCATTAGTTGTAACCCAACTGGACAATTTCATGAGCATAGCATGTCATTTGTTAATTATGTTTATTAAAAATCCTAACAAATAAAATGTTGCATACATTGTTAACTCAAATTGTGATTTGGATTTCCATTTGCTTTAAGTAATGCCTAACAACTCCTTTAAAGTAATAAACCATAAAGTAATTATTAATCAAACCGAAGAATAAATGCTTAAAGTGAAAACTATTTCTATTTTTGTATAACAAAACCACAACTATTTTTGTTACACAAAATAGCTAAATAAAGTCCCTAATATATATATAAGAGTGTTGTGGGCCTCACATCTAAAAATCCAATAGAGGAGGTACACCAGATTTGAATTTAAACTCCAAATCAAATTTGAATTCAAATAAAGAAGAAGAAAAATAAAACAGAAAAAGAAAAGAAAAGAAGAAAGCCTCACAGCCGGCTCGGCCTGCTCGGCCCGCTAGCCAGCCCAGCCTACGCGTGGCAGCACCAGGCCCAGCAAGCCGGCCCAACATGCCGCTCACGCCCGCGTGCCCTTCTGCCCCACCTGCTGCCGCTGCCAACCGGACCCCACGTGTCAGCCACTCCTGGCAACAGTACCTTCTTCCTCCCCACACCAGCTTCTCCTCCCGACCGAGTCCCGACCGAAGTGGCAGGCGCGGGCCCAGGGTCACGCAAATCGCCTGGCCATGTTCCCTTGGTGCCGTGCCCACGCAACCCCTACGCCAACTACCTTGCGCCCATGAACCGTCCGATGCGTTCGGCGCATTGCCTGCCATCCGCCCCGTCCGCCATGGGTGAAGCTTGGACCTTGGGGCTATAAAGCGATGCTCAGAGCGCCCTAGGGATTCCTCAGCCCACCATCGCCGTTCGGTGGCCCAACTGCCCGCATCACTCCAAGAGAAGAGGGCTGAGAGGGAAATTCAGAAGAGGGAGGCGAGCAGGGAGCTCGAAGACGTCGATCACCGGAGCTCAGAGCGCCGCCCTGAGCACCTACCCCGACAATGCGGCTACCACCACTAGGCAGCGCCTTGCCACCGCATCACCACCGAACACCGCCAAGCACCACTCGGTGAGTTCCTTTGCTGAGACCTCCTCCTAGCCCATGGACGCCATTGCAGTGCACGCGCTCGCCACGCTCGCAACACCGCCATCATGGCGCGGCCACCGCATGTGCATTCGGCCACCTCACTAGACTCGGAAGTAGCCATAGAGCACCGCCATGATGCCTAGAGGATAGCTGTGTAGACCAAGACACTGTCAGCCGGCCGCAGCGCCTTGGCCACGAGCACTGAACCTCGAGCAGAGTTCCACCATGCACCACCACCGCGTGCAGACTCCACCACGCCCTATGGTCATCATCAATGCTACATCATGCCTCCCGCTAACTGTTTGAAAGAAAATGGGGCACCAGGACTCCTGGAACTGCCCCTAGATGCCCCACCAACGAGCACCGCCACGCCGAGCCACCGACCACCATGGCCAAAGCCCTAGGAAGCCCTAGCCACCACCTTGACCCCACCACCATACTCGCCGAGGCCTGGCGATGCTTTTTCCCACCTCAATTGAACGCTCGCGCCGCTGTGGGAGCTTGCCGGTGAGCTCACCACTTGCGGGAGCACGCTGGGGAAGGAAGCAGGGGAATTCCCCTCACTGGCCACACTCACATGCACCCAGTGCACGTAGACCATGCCAAAGGAAAGCAGGATGGACTCGGTCCATCGAAGACCTAGCTTACGGTCCATGGACCGTGAACACAAGTCCACTGTGAGCCACGCGGTGTGGGCCAATCTATGGACCGAAGCTCAGTGGAGGCCCTTGGCTACGACGTGGCAGCGCCACAGCATGCCACATGGTGGGCCAAAGCTCAGCCCATATCTAGGCCCAACCGGCCTAGTTTGGACCCGGCCTATGTTGACCATTGACTAGTCAACGTTGACCGATTGACCGGACACACATGTCAGCGACACAGAGACTCTAGACCCACTTGTCAGTAGGTGACGTCATGCTGACGTCATAACGACATCACGCGGGTCCCACCTACTAGTAACAACACAGCCGAGATGACGTCATGATGATGTCACGATGACGTCAGCTACTGACGACAGCAGCTCTGGCCCCACTTGTCTGTGACTGATGTCATGGTGATGTTGACTCGCCATAGACTTGGCATTGACTTTGGCCAGACCCACATGTCAGTGACCCAAGAGCCCTCGGTCCCACCTGTCGAAATTGATGGCGTTGATGATGTCATGCTGACATCAAGATGACGCCAGCAGGACCCCTCCCATTAGCTCGGAGCCGAGATGATGATGCCATGCTGACATCATGCTGGCGTCAGCATGCCACGTGGACCAATCACAGTGTGACACATGTCAGCCCAGGATTAATTCAACCTTTTCCCATTTTTAGGAATGATTAAAACTTCGGAAATTCATAACTAATTCATACAAACTCAGAAAAATACAAGACCAGGACCAAAATTCATCTAAAATCAAGCTCTACACAATGAACCCATGTTTGAGTGCATTTGGTTCTTTTCAATTTTCATTGATCTTTGTGCTATTCTATAGACGTCGCTAACGCGACTATAATGCGATCGTTTGCAGACTCGGAGGAGAACCAGACAGATGAGGACCGAGAGTACCGTGAGGAGTACGGAGATGACTACACTGAAGGTGCCACATCCCACCCGACCTCATAGCACCTATTACGCATGGCTCATATAGAACTGCTATTGCTTTATTTTATTGTTATACTCACACAATGATAGGACTTGCACGGTAGTATGCTTACTTGATGGCCTTTACCTTGACGCAACCTTACCCTGCTATTAGGCTAGACACACGTTGGCTGCTATATTTCATTGCTTATACTTCTACTATGCTTGTACTACATTGATGTGTGGTGGAAACTGTTGTTATCTGGACTATGGAGAGAGTGTTGTGTGTGTGACTTGGGTGCGTGGAGGGTGAGGGTTGTGTCAACCAAGTTGGAATATACGATGAGCCTGGGGCAAGTCTTGCCATGGGGTGCTACCTAGGCGCCCCTAGAATGGATACCTATGGTGGGTAAATGGTATATGAGGTGGCCCTGGGTGTGAACCTGTGATGGGAGGAGCCCGGGGTGGAGGTGCCGTGGTGGCACGGTAAATGGAAACCCTGATGAATATATTCTGGCTTGGTCATCCCTAAGGACTTACTAGTACTCAGATTCATTGGGAAGCCTTACGTACCACTCGCCCTATATGGTGCGGGATGGCCGGACTACTTGGTAGGATATTGCCACTACTGTTAGGTTGGTAGCGGGCAGTGTAAGGAGGTACGGGGCATAAAGGATTTCCCCCACACCCTTCCGAGACTTCATGGAGACCTTGTGGACCTAGCTCATGACTCATAGTTTCAGCCACCTCAGACTAGACTTGGGGTGTACCAGGGCTGAATGGTAGAGTGGCATTATCCTAGGCTAGCAAGTGGCCGGAATCAGCCTAGTTGACGACGATCAGCGAGGAAGGTTGATCTTGTGGTTATGTAAAACCTTTGCAGAGTGTATGGTTGATCGATCGATACATGTGCTGACTTGTCAGCTATGGACCTTTCCTGGGTTTCGCTTAAACTAGATAGTGAGATGAGTCCTTCTCTTCTTCCCCCGTGAGAGAGTGTCGGTCATAGCCAGGGGCTACGAGCCATGAGACGGTGCTGCGAGGGAGTTGGCCTATCGACTAAGCGATGGTATGGTGATGATATGGAGATGGTGGTATATCGATCCCAGGATCGGAACCTAGCTCTGGACGGGAATGGGGTGGGAGGTGTGTGGGAATGGTGTTAAAAACTTGACCAACTATTATTATATACTTGATATGCTAAAACATAGGAAACCCTAGCCTTATTGGTCCCTTTTGATTATATCCAACTTGCATCCAATTTCCACAAAGCAATGCTCATAAGGTGGGAGTGGCCAGTACAAATTGTACTGATAAATTTTGGCACATAGGTTCTGCTGAGGAGTATAGCTCCAAGGAGTTTGACGGTTAAGGGGTTCGTTCCTACGCTTGAGTTTGGCAATCTCATCTTCAAGCTATTCTGAATGAATGCTACTTTTGATTCTGCCAATGCGACGATGTAATAATTTATGTAATTCTGCACTATTTGTACTCTGATTTTATCATTGTATGGATGTGGTATTCGGTTGGAATTTGGGTAATATGATCTACAAGGGTCATTTTACACTTTGACTCTGTGGATTTCCCTTCGTGGAAATCAGGTTGCTTCAGTTGGTATCAGAGCCATACTTGACCCTAGGATGAAACCCTCAGAAATGGACGATAGAATAGGATGGCAACAGCCCTTCTTTCGGTTATATACCGACCCTACATTTACTTTTATGCAAGGCTTATCTATTTATTGACCTGCTAACACATGTTCCTTAAAACATGCAGATGGCAACGAACGTCGAATGGCCGCCTATAGGACCACTGCCTTTGGACCACGCCAAGCTTACCTTTGACCTACGTGAGCTCGAGGGTTTTGCACAGACCCTCTGCCATGTTCTCGCCATGTTAGGAGTCCCTAACAAGCTTGTCAAGGTCACCTGCACTAGGAAGTTAGCTCAGGAAGGAGGAATCGAAGGACCGGTTGTCACCTCAATCGAGTTCCCAGCTAGCACTACCTTACCTTCTGTTTCGGCTTTCACCGAGTTGACCATAGAGGACACAGTTGAGGAGGGACTGTGAGCTGTCTCACACAAGGCACTTCGTAGGGTAATGAGGGACCACTACGAGCACTTGAAGATGATAGAGTTTTGTCTACTTCCCTAGGCCCTCAACCTCAGCCTTACCCCTAGTGAGTAGAGTTTTGTAGCCGACAGAGTTATCCTCACCGAGGAGGATAGATGCCTTCACGTCTCAGCTATCCACCTATAAGAGCAGGACAGGTACGTGACCTAGCTAGAGCAGAGGAGATGTTAGGACTAGGCCCTTCTGTGGGAGTACCAGGAGCGAGACTCACAGGGAGCACAGGGGCGAGCTAGTCTACTTGAGACAGTTGCCAAGCTATAGGATGAGCTCAACCGTTGTGAAGAAGTCCACAGAGCCGAGGTCGCTGACTTACAGGACAAAGCCGCCGACCTAGGTAACAGGAACTGCTACCTCGACAGTAAGGTCTTGGAGTTACAGAGAGAGTTGGACGACAAGAAGGCTGAGTTCAACCATAGAGGAGACAGAGAGAGGTCTAAGGGGATTGATATGCTGAAAATCCAATCTCGGAACAAGACCATGACTTAGGATCTAGAGGAGTTTAGGAAGAAGGCTGTTTGCAACCAGGGTCACCTGATCGAGGCACTCAGGCAAAATGAGTACCTACAGGACAAGTGTGAAAGGACTTGGCAGGCTTGGTAGAAGTCTGACAAGAAGCGCCTCAGGGAGATGAAGGGTATGTGGGATCAGCTACCCAAGGAGATTCGCAGCAAGACAAAGCCTAGGATAGAGGAGTTTGAGTTAGCCCTGACTCGTCTCAACCTAGATGCCTGCCCTACCCTACCTAGAGCCAAGCCTACTGAGGAGCTCGCCGAGGCCTTGAAGTATGTGTCCCGACTTCACAAGTCTAACAAGGAGATCGAGATTGAGAACAGCCATATCCTAGCTATAGTGTACGAGTTAGAGTAGATGGCCCTACGTGGTCATGAGTCATGTCAGTGGCTTCCATAAGTTGTACCCCATGATGTACCCCTTATGAGATGTAATATGAGACACTAAGCGTAGTATGATTCTCGCGAGTCTCCAAGTGTAGCTACTGGAGATGATGCTATGTAATAAAACCCATATAATGAATGTTTTGGATCTTATTGCATCTTATGGATCTTATTGCTTCTTTGTAATGAGTGTTGGATAGTATAAATGTTTTTCTTTAAATCATCAAAATCATATAATCATACAGAATTATAAGCACTTATGGCACAAACACTAAAATTCCTATGAACCATGTTGCAGATGCCAAACCACCGATCTGCTCGCCTAATGAACTGTGGACGTGCACCCACCCCCGAACCAGTTGAACCAAACAGGGGGCATGGTGGCAACAACCGTGGCCATGGCCGTGGACGTGGAGGGATACCCTTCAACCTAGAGAATACCCCACCGCTTGATGAGGAGAACATTCCACCACCACCACCACCGACCCTGGCAGAGGTGATGGCACAACAGACCTAGCTTCTTGCAGCTCTTGTAGATGGAGCAAATCGTCACCAGAGAGGCTAGTAGAATGACTTCCAAAGGAAGCTGGAAGGATTTCTGAAGCTAAGGCCACCTACCTATGATGGCACTGACCCTGAACCGCTTGTAGCCGATGACTGGCTCAAGGAGATGGAGAAGAAGCTCGACCTCACCACCTTCACCGACGATGAGTGTGTTGGAGCTGCCACACACCAGCTCACGGGTGCAGCACACGCCTGGTGGGATAGTTTCAGTGATTCCTATGAGGACCCTACCAACATCTCGTGGGATGAGTTCGCCGAAGCATTCACTGAGTATCACATTCCCAAGGGTATCATGGAGGCCAAAGCCGAGGAGTTCCACAACATCAAGATGGGAAAGGATAGGGTGACATAGTACACCACTCGCTTCACCAAACTTCTACGCTATGCGCCTTCCTATGTTGTGAACTCTGAGAAGGAGAAGCTGTACTATTACCACAAGGGACTTAACCCGCACATCAAGTTGAAGTTTGGCGGTATTGAGAGTAGCACGCTGCGTGCTCTGGTGGATTACTGCATCCAGATTGAGAAGGACCATGCTGAAGCCAGAGAGGAGTATAGGGAGAGGAAGCGTAAGCCTGAGGAGTCTTTCCATGGCCGTGATCGCAAGAGGTTCCACAAAGATGCACCCTCCAAGGAACGCTCTCGCCACAACAGGGATGACAACCAGGGATCGAGTAGGGGTAGTGGAGGCTACACCACCAAATACTCCCACCCTGCTCAGGATTGTTACACCTAGGACCATTATGCTTAGGACTACAACACTCAGGACCATTTCAACCGTCCCCGCTCAGCGAATGAACACCCAGCACAGAACCGCCCTGCACCAAGCATTGGAAACTAGAAGGCACCCGCGCCAACCCCTATAGGTGGTATGCCTTTCACCTTCTTTGCTTGTGGCCAACTGGGTCACAAAGCCACTGAGTGCCCTTAGAACTCAGCCGCTCAGAAGTCTCAGTTCAAGGGATCTGCTACTCATGGACGTCTCAACCATCTAGACGCCGAGGAAGCATAGGCTGCCCCTAACGTTGTGTATGGTATGTTTTTAGTTAATGGCAATATTGCATCAGTTCTATTTGACTCTAGAGTAACTTGTCCTTATATATCATCCAAGTTTGCATGAGAGCATGACCTGCCTGTAACCCCACATGGAAAGCCTATCATCACCAGTTCACCTTTAGGAGACCTAAAGTGCACCCACATCTGTAAGGGAGTGAGTCTTACCATTGAGGGTCTTATCTTTAAAGCCAACCTAACCCTGTTACCTTCCACGAGCCTAGATGTCATCTTAGGTATGGATTGGCTAACCATTCATCGAGGCATCATATCATGTTCACCTAGATACGTCCAAGTGACCCACCCATTGGGCCAAGTTATTAGATATGAACCTCAGTCCGGAAAGTCCACTTCTATCCTGTGTGCCCTTAAAGCTAGTTCAGAATCACAAAAAGAGGAGAAGATAGTTCATGATGTGCCTATGGTCAGAGACTATCCTGATGTATTCCTTGAAGAATTACCGGGTATGCCACCAGACCATGATGTAGAGTTCATCATTGATCTTTTGCCAAGAACAGGACCCATTGCCAAGAGACCCTATCGCATGTTAGTTGACGAGCTAGCTGAGCTCAAGAAACAGCTTGATGAGCTCATCTCAAAGGGGTATATTAGACCCAGTGCTTCACCTTGGGGATCCCCTATTCTATTTGTTAAGAAGAAGGATGGCTCGATGAGAATGTGCATTGATTACCAGAACTTGAACGCAGTCACCATCAAGAACAAGTACCCTCTGCCAAGAATTGATGATCTGCTTGACTAGCTCAGAGGTGCCAAGTATTTCTCCAAGATTGATCTTAGATCTGGCTATCATCAAATGAAGATTCGGGAGAGTGACGTCCCAAAAATAGCTTTTGTGACGAGGTATGGGCAGTTTGAGTTCACTGTGGTGTCCTTTGGACTCGAATGCTCTCTCCTACTTCATGAACATGATGAATAAGGTTTTCATGGATGATCTGGATAAGTTCATGGTAGTATTCATTGACAACATCCTTGTTTATTCACCCACCGCCAAAAAACATGGACATCATCTGAGAACTATGCTTAAGAAATTAGCACAACATCAACTCTACAGAAAGTTTAGCAAATGTGAATTTTGGCTACAGGAGGTTGGCTTCCTAGGCCATGTACTATCAGCTGAAGGTGTCATAGTTGACCCAGCCAAGATTGAAGCTGTGAAAGAGTAGGATCAACCCCGTAATGTGATAGAAGTCAGAAGTTTCTTGGGATTGGCTGGATATTACCGTTGGTTCATTGAGAACTTCTCCAAGATAGCCCGTCCAATGACTAACCTTCTGAAGAAGACTAAGGAGTTTGAATGGACGCTCGAGTGCGAACAAAGCTTCCAGGAATTAAAGCAGAAGCTTACCACAACTCCTGTTCTAGCATTGCCTGATATCAGTAAAGATTTCGTGGTCTATTGTGATGCATCCCGTCAAGGACTGGGTTGTGTATTGATGCAAGGTGGAAGGGTGATAGCATATGCTTCTCAATAGTTGAAAGAACATGAGAACCATTACCCAACTCATGATCTTGAGTTAGCAGCAGTTGTGCATGCCTTGAAGATCTGGAGACACTACTTGATAGGCAACAAGTGTGATATCTATACCGATCACAAGAGCTTGAAGTACTTTTTCACTCAGGAAGATCTAAATATGAGGCAACGCTGATGGCTAGAGTTGATCAAGGACTATGACCTAGAAATTCACTATCATCTAGGAAAAGCTAATGTAGTCGCAGATGCCCTCAGTCGCAAGAGTTACTATCACACTTTGATCACTGAATCCGTACCACCTGAGCTCAAGAAAGAAATTGAAGATTTCCAACTTGAGATACTACCGCATGGCTTGTTGAATGAGCTCCGCATACAGTATGATCTCACAGATCGCATTCGTCAAGCTTAAAAAGTTGTGAAGAGATCGAATATCTCCGTGGTCTGATGAAATTAGGCTACAAGACCAACCACCATGAAGATGAACAAGGAACCATCTAGTTCAAGGACACAATCTGTGTTCCTTTTGACCCAGCACTACGAGAGGAAATTCTATCAGAAGCTCATGATTCCAAGTACTATATTCACCCTGGAGGTTCAAAGATGTATCAAGACTTGAGGAAACACTTTTGGTGGAAAGGTATGAAGACAGATATTGCAGGACATGTGGCATGATGTGACACCTATAATAGAGTCAAGCCTAAACATCAAAGGCCTGCAGGATTGCTAAAGCCTCTTGATGTTCCTGAGTGGAAGTGGGAGAGCATATCCATGGATTTCATAGTTGGATTGCCCTGTTCAAAGAAAGACGATGATTCCATCTGGGTGATTGTTGATCGTTTGACCAAGATTGCTCACTTTGTACCAGTTAAGACCAAGACCGATGCCGAAAAATTAGCAGATCTATATGTTGAGCATATTCTCAGACTACATGGAGCTCCCTCTAGTATTGTATCTGATCGTGGTCCTCAATTTGTGTCTCGATTCTGGGAAGCTCTGCACAAGTCCATTGGGACCAAACTTGATTTCAGTACCGCTTATCACCCACAGATAGATGGACAGATAGAATGAGTAAATCAGATCTTAGAAGACATGCTTTGTGCTAGTGTACTAAATCATGGCTCTGATTGGGAGAAATGCCTACCCTATGCAGAGTTCTCTTACAACAAGAGCTACCAAGCCAGCATCAAGATGTCACCGTTTGAAGTGCTGTATGGCAGACCTTTTAAAACACCTTTGATGTGGTCTCAACCGGGTGAAAGATTGTTCTTTGATTCCGCTAAGATCCAAGATGCAGAAGAAGGAATTGCTCAAGTGAAGGAGAATTTGAGGATTGCTCAAAGTAGACACAAGAGCTATGCTGACAAAAGAAGAAGAGAACTTGAGTTCAATGTGGGAGACTTCGTCTATCTCAAGGTATCCCCGCTACGTGGAACTGTCAGATTCCATGTGAAAGGAAAGCTTGCCCCTAGATTTGTTGGCCCATACAAGATTCGCAAGAGGATTGGAAAGCTCACCTACAAACTTGAGCTACCTGAGGAATTGGCGGGTGTACATCCCGTATTCCATGTCTCACAGCTACGTAAGTGTTTGAGAGTGCCCGATGAAGTAGTTCCAACTGATACACTTGACATTCAAGACACTCTCAAGTATAAAGAACATCCTATCCGAATTCTGGGTAGAGATACCAAAGAGACCCGAAGCAAAACTATTCCAATGTGCAAGATCCAATGGAGTAATCACACTAAGAGAGAAGCAACATGGGAGAAAGAGTCTAACCTCCGGCTATGATACCCTTACCTCTTTGAAGAGTACGTTACGCTTTAATCTCGGGGATGAGATTCTGTTAAGGGGGTAGGACTGTAACAACCTAAAAATCCACACACCAAAAATCACAACTACAAAATTTTTGTTGTTAACCCCATGCAATGTTGAGTGACATCCATAGGAGCCAACCCTAGGTGTTGCATTAGTTGTAACCCAACTGGACAATTTCATGAGCATAGCATGTCATTTGTTAATTATGTTTATTAAAAATCCTAACAAATAAAATGTTGCATACATTGTTAACTTAAATTGTGATTTGGATTTCCATTTTCTTTACATAATGCCTAACAACTCCTTTAACGTAATAAACCATAAAGTAATTATTAATCAAACCAAAGAATAAATGCTTAAAGTGAAAACTATTTCTATTTTTGTATAACAAAACCATAACTATTTTTGTTACACAAAATAGCTAAATAAAGTCCCTAATATATATAAGAGTGTTGTGGGCCTCACATCTAAAAATCCAATAGAGGAGGTACACCAGATTTGAATTCAAACTCCAAATCAAATTTGAATTCAAATAAAGAAGAAGAAAAATAAAACAGAAAAAGAAAAGAAAAGAAGAAAGCCTCGCAGCCGGCTCAGCCTGCTCAGCCCGCTAGCCAGCCTAGCCTATGCGCAGCAACACTAGGCCTAGCAAGCTGGCCCAACACGTCGCTCACGCCCGCACGCCCTTCTGTCTCACCTGTTGCCGCTGCCAATCGGACCCCACGCGTCAGCCACTCCCGGCAATAGTACCTTCTTCCTCCCCACGCCGACTTCTCCTCCCGACCGAGTCCCGACCGAAGTGGTAGGCGTGGGCCCGGGGTAATGCAAATCACCTGGCCATGTTCCCTTGGCACCGCGCCCACGCAACCCCTACGCCAACTACCCCATGCCCGTGAACCGTCCGATGCGTTCGGCACATTGCCTGTCGTCCGCCCCGTCCACCATGGGTGAAGCTCGGACCTTGGGGCTATAAAGCAACGCCTAGTTCGCCCTAGGGATTCCTCAGCCCACCGCCGCCGTTCGGTGGCCCAACTACCCGCATCACTCTGAGAGAAGAGGGCCGAGAGGGAAATTCAGAAGAGGGAGGCGAGCAGGGAGCTCGGAGACATCGATCATTAGAGCTCAGAGCACTGCCCCGAGCGCCTACCCCGACAACGCGGCTACCACCACTAGGCAGCGCCTCGCCAATGCATCACCACCGAAC
The DNA here is from genome assembly GCF_019320115.1 of Miscanthus floridulus. Lineage (NCBI taxonomy): Eukaryota > Viridiplantae > Streptophyta > Magnoliopsida > Poales > Poaceae > Miscanthus > Miscanthus floridulus. The sequence goes on along the minus strand of NC_089590.1, from coordinate 36,813,822 downwards.
GCCGCCAAGCACCACTCGATGAGTTCCTTTGCTAAGACCTCCTCCTAGCCCATGGACGCCATTGCAGTGCACGAGCTCGCCACGCTCGCAACACCGCCGTCATGGCGCGGCCACCGCATGTGCATCCGGTCGCCTCGCTGGACTCGAAAGTAGCCATAGAGCACCGCCGTGACGCCTTGAGGATAGCTGCATAGACCAAGACACTGTTAGCCGGCCGCAACGCCTTGGCCACGAGCACCGGACCTTGGGCAGAGTTCTGCCATGCACCACCACCGCGTGCGGACTCCACCACACCCTATGGTCATCATCGACACTACATCATGCCTCCCGCTAACAGTCTAAAAGAAAACAGGGCACTAGGACCCCTAGAACTGCCCCTAGATGCCCCGCCAGCGAGCACCACCACACCGAGCGCCAACCACCATGGCCAAAGCCCTAGGAAGCCTTGGCTGCCACCTTGACCCCACCACCATACTCGCTGAGGCCTAGCGATGCTTTTTTCCACCTCAATTGAACGCTAGCGCCGCTGTGGGAGCTCACCGGTGAGCTCACCACCGATGGGAGCATGCCGGGGAAGGAAGTAGGGGAATTCCCCTCGCTGGCCACACTCACATGCACCTGGTGCACGTAGACCATGCCAAAGGAAAGCAGGATGGACTCGGTCCACTGAAGACCCAGCTTATGGTCCATGGACCATGAACACAAGTCCACCGTGAGCCATGCGGTGTGGGCCGATCTGTGGACCGAAGCCCAGTGGAGGCCCTTGGCTACGACGTGGCAGCACGACAGCATGCCATGTGGTGGGCCAAAGCCCAGCCCATATCCAGGCCCAACCGACCCAGTTTGGACCTGGCCTGTGTTGACCGTTGACTAGTCAACGTTGACCGATTGACCGGACCCACATGTCAGCGACACAGAGACTCTGGACCCACTTGTCAGTAGGTGATGTCATGCTAACGTCATAACGACGTCACGCGGGTCCCACCTGCCAGTAACAACACAGCCAAGGTGACATCATGATGATGTCACGATGACGTCAGCTGCTGACGACAGCAGCTCTGGCCCCACCTATCTATGACTAATGTCACGGTGATGTTGACTCACCATAGACTTGGCGTTGACTTTGATCGGACCCACATGTTAGTGACCCAAGAGCCCCCGGTCCCACCTGTCGGAACTGATGACGTTGATGACGTCATGCTGACATCAAGATTACGCCAGTAGGACCCCTCCCGTCAGCTCAGAGCCGAGATGATGATGCCATGCTAACATCATGCTGGCATCAGCATGCCACATGGACCAATCACAGTGTCACACATGTCAGCCCAGAATTAATTCAGCCTTTTCCCATTTTTAGGAATGATTGAAACTTCAGAAATTCATAACTAATTCATACGAACTTAGAAAAATACAAGACTAGGACCAAAATTCATCTAAAATCGAGCTCTACGCAATGAACCCATGTTTGAGTGCATTTGGTTCTTTTGAATTTTCATTGATCTTTGTGCTATTCTACAGACGTCGCTAACACGACTATAATGCGATCGTTTGCAGACTTGGAGGAGAACCAGACAGACGAGGACCAAGAGTACCGTGAGGAGTACGGAGATGACTACACTGAAGGTGCCACATCCCACCCAACCTCATAGCACCTATTACGCATGGCTCATATAGAACTGCTATTGCTTTACTTTATTGTTATACTCACACAATTATAGGACTTGCATGGTAGTATGCTTACTTGATGGCCTTTACCTTGATGCAACCTTACCCCTGCTTACCCTGCTATTAGGCTAGACACACGCTGGCTGCTATATTTCATTGCTTATACTTCTACTATGCTTGTACTACATTGATGCGTGGTGGAAACTGGTGTTATCTGGACTATGGGGAGAGTGCTGCGTGTGTGACTTGGGTGCATGGAGGGTGAGGGTTGTGTCAACCAAGTTGGAATATACGACAAGCCTGGGGCAAGTCTTGCCGTGGGGTGCTACCTGGGCGCCCCTGGAATGGATACCTATGGTGGGTAAATGGTATATGAGGTGGCCCTGGGTGTGAACCTGTGATGGGAGGAGCCCGGGGTGGAGGTGCTGTGGTGGCACAGTAAATGGAAACCTTGATGAAGATATTCTAGCTTGGTAATCCCTAAGGACTTACTAGTACTCAGATTCACCAGGAAGCCTTACGTACCACTCGCCCTATATGGTGCGGGACGGCCGGACTACTTGGTAGGATATTGCCACTACTGCTAAGTTGATAGCGGACATTGTAAGGAGGTACGGAGCACGGAGGATTTCCCCCACACCCTTCCAAGACTTCATGGAGACCTTGTGGACCCGGCTCATGACTCACAGTTTTAGCCACCCTAGACTAGACTTGAGGTGTACCAGGGCTGAATGGTAGAGTGGCATTATCCTAGGCTAGCAAGCGGCCGGAATCAGCCTAGTTGATGACGGTCAGCGAGGAAGACAGATCTTGTGGTTATGTAAAACCTCTACAGAGTGTATGGTTGATCGATCGATACATGTGCCGACTTGTCGGCTATAGACCTTTCCTGGGTTTTGCTTAAACTAGATAGTGAGATGAGTCCTTCTCTTATTCCCCCGTGAGAGAGTGTCGGTCGTAGCCAGGGGCTACGGGCCATGAGACGATGCTGAGAGGGAGTTGGCCTATCGACTGAGCGATGGTATGGTGATGATATGAGGATGGTGGTATATCGATCCCAGGATCGGAACCTGGCTCTGGACGGGAATGGGGTGGGAGGTGTGTGGGAATGGTGTTAAAAACTTGACCAACTATTATTATATACTTGATATGCTAAAACATAGGAAACCCCAGCCTTATAGGTTCCTTTTGATTATATCTAACTTGCATCCAATTTCCACAAAGCAATGCTCATAAGGTGGGAGTGGCCAGTACAAATTGTACTGATAAATTTTGGCACACAGGTTCTGCTGAGGAGTATAGCTCTGAGGAGTTTGACGGTTGATGGGTTCGTTCCTACGCTCGAGTTTGGCGATCTCATCTTCAAGCTATTCTGAATGAATGCTACTTTTGATTCTGCCAATGCGGCGATGTAATAATTTATGTAATTCCGCACTATTTGTACTCTGATTTTATCGTTGTATGGATGTGGTATTCGACTGGAATTTGGGTAATATGATCTACATGGGTCATATTACACTTCGACTCTGTGGATTTCTCTTCGCGGAAATCAGGTCGCTTCAGTGGGTTGTCTGCTTTTGTAGTAGACAGGTTTTGGAGATCCTAAGGCGGCGGCTTGCTGTGCCTCTTGGTATTCTTTCCCCTTCGTGAAACAAGCGCACTATTTTGTCATGTGCCCCTTTCCTGGGCTATAGAAATGACAGTAAAGCTTCGCTGGGTCTCTTGGATTAGGTCTATTTTGGGTATGATATCTATTATCATTTTGGCTATTGGCGGGGGTTTGCTGAGGTCTTTGATTTGATTGTTGTCTTTGGTGTTGTAGAGGTGTGGCCTCTATGGTGTTCACATTGATTGGGTCATTGCGAGGGTACTAGTTGCGCTGTTGTGGCCTTGGAGGCGGGCACATCTAAGATCTCTGAGCTTTGGTTTTTGTACGAAAAACGGTGTCTGCTCTGCTGTACTTTTCCATGACTTCGTGCAACTCCATAATGGTTTTTTGTGTCTTTCTTGCAAGCCTTGAGGAGCATGGTCCTGGTCTTACTCCGTTGATTGCTGCTAGGATTACTGCATCATCTGTTATATCTGGTGTTTTGGCTCTGAGCTAAATGAACCTCCGCCAGAAGTCTCGGAGGGCCTCTCTTTTGGATTGGGTGCAAGTGAATAGTTCCATAGGGTTGTTGGCTAAAGGGCTGACACCTTTGAAGTTGTTGCACAATTTTTCACGAAGGCTTCCCTAGGAGTCTATCGAGCCTGGCGGAAGGTTGTTGTACTAGCTCTGAGCGATATCACATGCTATAATCACGAAGGACTTTGCCATGGTGTACTTGTCCCCTCCAGCCATTGCCACTATAGCCTTGTAACTCATTACGAATTGGCAGGGGTCTACGCTTCCAATGTACCTTGGTAAGTTTTGTGGTTTGTATTCAAGCGGCCAGCTTTTGGTTTGCAATATCTGGGTTAGAGGTGATTTTGGGTCGTATGGCATTGGTAGGTGTTGGTTTCTCTAGAGTTGTTGTATGGATGGAGGGATGTATTCTGGGTAGATCTAGTGAAAGCGGGGGGGGGGGGGGGCGGGGGTGGTGGGTTTGGGTGGAGCGGAGGCGGGTTTGGATGGAGCGGAGGTGGGTCATTGCCCAACTCAGGCTTGTGGTTTGGATTCCCTTCGAGGGCAGCAAGGTATTCATTCATCCTTCTTAGTTACTCTCTGGCTTCGTCTGCCTTATGCCTGATGACACGCAGGCATGCCTATCTTTCATGAGCCTCAACTCGGTGCCTTTTTTCTTGGATTTCCTCATGTATTTGGCTTAGGGCTTTGAGTCCCCTCTCGTCGGCGTCTTCATCTTCATCTTGGTGCGCTAGGCCTAGCCTCATCGACTCTGGCTAGGCTAGGTTGAGGGTTGGCTTCAATCCTAGCTGGAGGGGGTCTCTCTTTGTCGTTCATGACCTTCGCCGGCCGCACTGAGGGCTAGGATAGGGTAGCGCCTCTTCCTCTGTCTATAGAGGTTCCTACGATCATCTCCCCCTACGCGAGGGTGGAGGATGTCTTTTGTTGTTGGCAGTTCTACTGGTGCTGGCAGCCATTGGGTGGTGTGATGTGGTGCGATGGGGTCCCTACGGACGGCGCCAACTGTGGGGTCACTCCTAGCCTCTCACCCTCGCTGAAGAGCACAGGGGGAGAGGTCGAGAGTTTCCCATAGGGGAGCGACTGAGCAGTCACGTAGGGACGAGCGAGGGTAGTGGAATGCGAGGCGATGGAAAAAATGCGGATTAAATGTCCATTAAATTGTTCGGAAAAGATTCAACCACCCTTCTTACATGAGCGCCCTGAGTATTTATAGACCATACCCGGGGATGCGGTCAAATTACACTAGGGTTAGACCCCGAAGGGTGAGCGTTATACAATAACCAAGGGTGCGACGATAATCTTCTTTCCTTGGCCAACCACTTTTGGGCCCAATCGCCTTGATGGGGACATCACTGCCATCGGGATGGTCCTCTCCTGCGGTGGCCGCCAAACCTTCACGCATTCCCGACACGGCTGACCTTCATATGCATCACCTGATGGGACATGTAGAGCAAGAAACCCTCGCCACGGGGGTTAACATCCGCAACAAGGTAGGTTAGTTTGGCTAGCACTAGGTCGAGGGCCAGGGGAGGAGCGGTGCCGAGTTGACATCCCCCAACAAGCAGCATCCAATAGAGCCACAGTCGTACAGTACAAGTGCGGCGGTGAGACAGCAACAACTTCGCTAGCTCTAGTTGGCCTCGTTGTTGGTGTACCATGCACTACTATCGTAAGCATTTGCTGAGGTGGTCAAGTGTTAACTAAGACGGCTAGCTCGTCCATCTCTACTTCTAAATCCTAATTTACAAAGGCAGAAATAATGCCTTAATGAATTAAAAAAACATAAATAATCAGCGAGCATGTCGATACCCCGCACCGCTACTCGCCTGATCCGTGCACTGCCACCGCTACTCGTTAGATCCATGCGCGTCGCGAGGCCCGACCCTGGATCTCCGCCACAAGCTCTGACACCACCCTTGACTTGTGTTGGGCCACGGCGAGCGAGCCCATGCTGCTGCTGCCGCCGAATTGGCTCGACCCCAGCCCCCATGCCACTACCGATGAAGCGTGGCAGCCCACGCAAGCCTTGCAGATGGAGCATGGCGGGCCCTGCATGAGCGACACCACCAGTGAGTGAGAGAGAAGGGAGGTGCGGCGTGTGTGAGGGACAGGAGTAAAGGGCCGGCAATTGGGGATGTTTTAGAGTTAAGATTTGCTAAGTGAGCTAGACTGGACCGACTGGATTTGGCCCAATTAACAGAGACATGCCATTTTCAGAGGTGGATTTCTTAAGACGCTTGACTCTATAAATTGATTGTGGGAGATGGTCTGTTTTTTATGTCTCCTTAAATAAAATGATTGCCTGTGAAAATCGTCACCTATTTTGGAGGACAAGTATATTGCCGTCTTAGCTAATCAAAACTGGTATGTCTCCTAAAATCGATTTTGTAGTTCTGATCAAGATCTTGATGAGGAATGTTGTTGTAATCCAGTTATATATAACACTTTTTTAGATAATGGAAATAAATCCAGCTTCATCTCTTGTCACCGAGAGAATCAGACCACTTATTACAATAATGTGTAACCATACAGATATCCCACTGAAAACTCAGTTCCAACATTGTAAGTCCATCCAAAGCACAAAACAAATATCATTGCCACCGCCTTTAGCATTTGACATACCTGGATAATGTGCTGCTTGTTGCTGTAATTGCACCAATTGACGTAGTCAGTGTGTTCCAATGGATATACGATAATGCTGCGGCACGGGCGTCCGTCTTGTGACCCGCGCTAGACGTGGCTCCCACATTTGCGCAGGACCGGGCTCCATCTCCTAAAATAAGAACAAAAAATCCCCACTCCTCATCCGCTCATCTGGAGCGACCGGAAGTCCTCGAGACCGCGACGCAAGATTCTGCTTCCGACTTCCAGTGCGAGTGCTGCCGCCCCCTAGTGCCGAGGCTGAGCCGCCCGAGAGGCACCTCGCCAGCCACTGTCCCGCGCCCCCGCTAGTGCATCCACTACGTCGCTCGCCTTCTCTAGCCGCCCCATCCATCTCGTGCCTTCTCCAGCCCGGCGTCCTTCTCCATCTCGCCTTCTCCAGCACAGCGGCCATCTCCAGCGTGGGTGCGCCACACCCGGCCCCCATCCGGCGCTCCTCCATGCCCCGCGCCGTGCCCCCATCCACCTCGCGCCATTGCGGCCATGGCGTGCACCACGGTCAGCCGAAGACACTGCAGCAGGAAGGGGAGGCCTGTGCCTACGCCTAGGTGTACGCTAGGCAGCTCTCGATGTCCCCTGACTCGAGTTTGCTGGCTACCGCAGTTCCCCACCAGGTAGGCCATGGTCGCCGGCGATGCCGTGTTTCAATTATTTGAGGTGTTGTTGTTTCAAGTGTTTCATCTGGACGTTGCAAAAGTAGATCTGGGATGCCGCAATGACAATATACGTATGTTATAAGCCTATGTTTCAAATGTTTCATATGTTACATATGTTTCAAGTGTGTCCATCTGGATGTTGGATATGTTGCTATGGCTCTACCAGCATGTTCAAGCATAAGTTTCAAGTGTTTCATATTTATGTTGTAAGTGTTTTATCTGGATGTTGCAAAAGTAGATCTGGATGTTGCATATGTTGTTATGCCTATACACAAATCGCATGTTTCAAGTGTTTCATCTGTTTCGGACGTATGTTGCAAATGTTTATCTGAGTGTTTTAAAAGTAGATCGGGGTGTTGCATGGCGCGACCGATGGCTGGGGGACAACGGCCTGCCGCAGCCGCCTATCGCTGTTGCTTGGGAGCAGCCGTGGGTCAACCCATGTGGCCACATGGGTTTCCCTGTCTGGGCGCGGGTCGTGTGATGGACGTGGGCGTTGGTGTTGGGCAGGATGCGAGATGCAGGGCGTGGGGTTTGCATCCGGACGCGACATCCTGTCCAGACGCCCAGGCGCTACGCCTTCCGCTGAATATAAGGTATATATAGCATAGAGTAATTCTCCTAATCTGATTGATTTGTTTATCCATATAATCCTAATCTCCTTATTGCACACTAGATCTGCACATAGTTGATGTATCTTACTCCTGCACTCAGTTCAGTGACTCTCCTGCACTGATGGCCGATGACCAGGTAGCAAAGCACATCTCCATCCTGCCTTTTTATCAGAAAAATCATCCAAAATTTTTTGATTTCGTATTCTTTATTAGTGTTAAGAATCAAGAGAGAATTAGGCTCCGTTCGTCACATAGAATCGTTTTTTATTCTCACCAGAATGGCTGGAATCAAAGCCAAACGACACAACTGTGAAAAGTTATTGCTCGGAACGTTCGGAACGATTCATAATACTACCTATGAACCTGAAACGGTGAAAATAGGGTTTCACAGTGATTCTTACTCTTCCTTCTCACATCATTTTCAGTTAATCCTTTGTGTAACAAGTGAAAATTGGTTGTATTAAATTGTTCTTCACCCCCAAAAAGTTTAATTTTTTAAAAACTTTTTAATTTATATTATTTTTGTATGAAAAACAATTTAATTAGAATTTAGCCTACAACCAAACTATTAGTGATTTTGATTCACCATCCAAAATGTTTCCTAATGTTTCTATAAAAATCTGGATCCTACCCAACACACCTCTGTATTCCGTCTAATATCAATACCAACCAATTAATTGTCTGATTATATCCTTCTCTGCCGGTCATACTTTTTGGCCATCCGCTCTCTGCTGTTGGGGTGAAAACTGTTGGAATATATCCCATACCAAACCACATCATTTTCTATATTTGACCCGATCGAATTTGTATTTTCGTACAAATTCGAATTCGGTTTAAAATACAGAATACCAAATTCGAAAAGGGAACGAAAACGGTTTAGGTGTTTTTCTTTTGTACTTTTCTATTTTTATTTGGAACTAGCAAATAGGCCCGTGCGTTGCAACGAGAAGTATTATATATCTATTTATGTTTAACCATTTTTATAAAATTTAAAACCTATAACTTATTTATAATGACCATGACATCCTAGGCAATTATATGATAATGTCGTACTTAGCTGTATCAAAATAAAATCCAACATTGATAAAAAATTCCCCGGTCCCAAAATAAAGAAATATTTACTTGTAAATATATATAACTTTATTTTTTATTTTTTTATTTATTTGATTTAATTAATTGGACCATTGATTGATCCATTCGCACATGGAGATGGAGTCAGGAGATGCAAACACATCTTACGGGACCCTAGCCGCCACCCGCCAGTGAGATGAGACCGAACGTGACGTGATTTTGTCATTGATGATTGCCTTCTGTATCAGGTACGGGTTCTTCTACACCTTCCACACACTTCAGGCTCGAGGGCAAGCAAACACCAACAACGACGCTAAGCACCTAAGCTACACAAGGTTCTAATGCGGCACAGTTCTTGCTCAGGTAGTCAGGCACTGCCCAGAACCCATGGCTCCAGTTTTGACAATCACCGACGTTGCTACGACGGCTGGCGCGCTGCCGTCCGAGCCTAGCATCAAGCTCAACCCCATGGAGGCGCAGTGGGTTCTGGTTCCGCTGCTGCAACACCTCCGGCTCTTCGAGGGTGACCATCTGCCACCCTTCGACTCCATCCTCCAGTCCCTCCGATCCTCCGTCGCGACGACCCTCGCCGCCCACGCCCCGCTCGCCGGCAAGCTCCACTACCTTGCGGACACCGGCGATGTCGCCACCATCTGTTGCTCCACCGGCGAAGGCGGCAACGACGACGGCGTCAGGTTCGTCGCCGTGGAGTGCGACGCTGACGTGCGCGCCTCGCGGGCGACGAGGACCATGACGTGCTCACGTTCAAGTGCCTCGTTCCGGAGCTCGACACGAGCCTGCTGCCGACGGTGCTTCTCGTCGTGCAGGCAACGCGTCTCGCGGGACACGGGAGGGCCCTTGGGGTCAGCGTGCACCACGCCGTCGCCGACGGCCCCACGCTGTGAAGCTAGCATGTTCCTTCTTCCGTGTCCCATGGATCAAAGCACGTTGTTATTTCATCGTATTAGTTCGATAGACATCTGCAGCCCGACCTCCGTCAACCCAGATTTCCATAATTATATTCATACTTGATCAAACTCCTAGCATGGATATCACGCACGTGTACCTTGATGTTGTCTTCTTGTGCAGGTTATACCACGTACTTGGTCCAGCCGTTTTCTAGATACGGTTTAAACAGTTTTTGGTCCACTAAAAGTCCAACCTTAAGATGCTCAAAAAATTAAACAAATTTTCAGTAGTATATTAAATCGCTTACAAGTACTTGTCGCTTTAGAAAAATCATATCTATCTTATATGGTTTCAAATAGAAATACTTTTTATACGAAAGTTGTGGCACTTGTTAATTGTTATGCACTTGTTCATTCACTTGTTAATTATATGCACTTGGTCCTACGGGTCAATATTCCGTGTTGATTTTTCATATGTCAACCGTGTTCAACATAATACCGCTTGAATTAGTTCGTTTTCAAAATTCTCGATATTCCGTAAGTTCGTGTTTGTTTTACGTCCGGCTTTACTACTTTCCCTTTCATTTTCGTATTCAAATGTAGAAGTAGGAAACAGTTGAGGGGTTTCCCTACTATGCTGGGCTACCAATTCATTACTTAATTAGAAGACTACCACTAGAAGATGTGCTGACATATTGTTTTCTTGTTGCTTTCACAAAGAAAAATATAGCATCCCTGTATATGGTTTTAGTTAAAAGTATGTTTCCTTTTTCACATAATAGTATGTTCAGATACTTTTTGACTTAAGAGTATGTTCTAATACTTTTCTTAATTAGATCGGAGTATCATTTGATAATTTTCTTATTACAGTATCACTTGACACCTTTTCAGATTGTAGTGTACAAGGAACCCCTGCATAAGAGGTATGCATCGAGGTTTTCTGTATGACCCATCTCCTAAATTTTCTTGGACATATGACAATATTTTGCTGATTGGTTTAATTTGAAATCATGATGTCCAGGAAGGCTCGACTATATGAGATTACTATGGCACACTGAAATAGCAAGTTCAGACTTTATAACTGAAACTAGCTCCAACTGTTGTTATGATAGTGATTGCATATCTGTTCAGTTTAAATAATTAAGTATTGTTAGCATGTAGATGGAGCAAAATTGCATAGCAGTAGTTTGCCTGTACAGATAGAGTTACTGCAATCGACTCAAGAATACTCTCATAATAGATGAGCACTCTTGTAAATGGTGTGTACTTCTTTTTTTAATAACCAATATACTTCATGTTTTTAACCAATGTCTGTTTGGAACGCAGGAGCAAAAATTAAACTCCGAGGACTTCTGCCTTCACGCCGCCGTAGCCTAGGGCCTAGGGTAGGACCCGCCGGCTCCTCGCGTCGCCGCCGCCGCCGCCGCCGCCGCACCTAGGGCCCCTCTCCTTCCTCTCCGGACTCTACTAGAGACAAGAAGGGGAGGGGACTCATCTTTTTCCCGTAGTTTTCTAGTGTCTTAGGGTTCCAAATAAATTTCTGGCAAAATCAGATGATCTTCGGTCGGGATCGTGTTTCCTGCGATGACTTCGGTGATTGTCACGACGAGATCGCCGTTGCAGGTTGTGAGGGACCATGACGCCTAAGAGGGGGTTGAATTAGGCAACTTAAAAGCTAACTCTAAACTATGGCGTCTTTTTATCCTTAGCAAAAACCTATGCAAAAGATAAACTATCTAAATGTGCAACTATAGTTTTTGCTAGTGTGTTGCTATCACTACCGCAAAATGAGTAATGCAAACAATATAAATGCGGAAACTAAATAGTAAGATAGAGATATGCAAACTCCTGTCGATGACTCCAGTATTTTTACCGAGGTATTGAGAAGCGCGCAAACTTCCCCCTAGTCCTCATTGGAGCTCGTCGCAAGGAATCTCTCACAAGGGCCAAGCTCCCGATGGAGGATCTCTGTCCAGCGTCCGGTCACTACTTGATCACTGGAGTTCGGGGTGAACTTACCGGAGCATCCGGTCAACATGACCGGAGTGTCCGGTCACCCCGCACAGGCATATAACGGTTCGTTTTTCAGCCCATGTTATAAATACTTCCTCCATTCGTGTGTGGGGGTACTTTTACTCATTCCAACAACTGAGAAACACCTTTGAGAGTGCCAAGAAGAGCAAGGTCCTAGTGAGATGATTGAGATTTGAGAATCCCAAAGAGAGCCCTTATTAGTGGGATCAAGAGTAGCAAAGTGTGCATCCACCCTTCTCATTAGGCTTGTCGTGGTCAAGTGAGAGTTCGTGCTTGTTACTCTTGAGGATCGCCATCACCTAGATGGCTTGGTGGTGATTGGGAGCTTGGTGATCATCCGGCGGAGCTTGTGGATGACCCAACTCAAGTTGTGAGCGGCTGTGGGTGATTCACCGTGACAGAGTGTCAAAGAATTAACCCGTAGAGAGCACTTGATCCTTGCGCGGATCAAGGGGGAGCTACACTCTTGCGCGGGTGCTCCAACGAGGACTAGTGGGGAGTGGCGACTCTCCGATACCTCGGCAAAAACATCGCCATGTTCCTCCTTCTCTCTTTACTTTGAGCATTTACTTTGAGCAATTCAATACTTGTCTTTACTTCATAGAATTGCCATGCTAGAGTAGGATTGAAACTTAGGTTACAAGTCTTTTTGTGCGATAGAACATTAGAAACACTTTGTAGGCACAAGGGGTTAATTGGGCTAACCATAAGATTTAATTATTATAAAGAAATTTAGAATTAGCCCAATTCACCCCCCTCTTGGGCTAGAAACTCTTGATCATGATGGTGATTTGATGTTTGCGATTGAGAAGCTAAAAGAAGAGAACAAGAAGCTCAAGGAAGAGAAAAACAATGATGCTCTCAAGGAAGAGAACAAGAAGCTCAAATTGGAGAAAGAGCATCTCAAGATTGGATTGAGCAAGTTCACAAGAGGCAAGCATCTACAAAGTGAGCTACTTATGAACACCATCATGAAGATGGATAGAAGTGGCATTGGGTATTTGGCAAACCAAGAGAAGAAGGCTCAAGCTCAACAACAACACAAGTCAAAGCCAAAGCCAAAGAGATGCTTTGCGTGTGGACAAGAAGGTCACTTTGCCCATGAGTGCCAAACTCCACCACCACAACCCTTGCCCAAGCATGCTAGACCTTTTGCCTTCAATGCTCACTACATGCTTAGAAAGGATTCTAGTGGAAAGATAAAAGTCATGTTCTTAGGACCTCCAAACAAGAATAGGCCTATGAAAATTTGGGTTGCAAAGTCACTTGTTGAGAAGGTGAAGGGCCCTCAACAAGTTTGGGTTCCTAAAGCTTGATCTCTTGTGTGTAGGTTAACTACAAGACCTGCGGAAGTCATTGAGTTATTGATAGTGGTTGCACACAACATATAAGCGGTGATCCTCGTATGTTCACCTCACTTGATGAAGAAGTAGATGGGCAAGAAAGAATCACATTTGGAGATAATTCAAAGGGCAAGGTTAAAGGATTGGGCAAAGTGGCAATATTAAATGATCATTCTATCTCAAATGTGCTATATGTTGCTTCATTGAGCTTCAACTTGCTATCCGTTGGACAATTATGTGATCTTGGCTTCCAATGCTTGTTCACCGAGAAGCAAGTTGTTGTATCTAAGAAGGATGATGATCAAGTGATATTCAAAGGATTTAGATACAACAACCTATATCTAGTAGATTTCACCTCTGAAAATGCAAATTTGAAGACATGCCTATTCACCAAAACAACACTTGGGTGGCTATGGCATAGAAGACTTGCTCATGTTGAGATGAGCTCACTCAAGAAGTTAATGAAGAATGATTTGGTGATAGGGTTGAAGGATGTGAAGTTTGAGAAGGACAAGCTTTGTAGTGCATGTCAAGCCGGCAAGCAAGTTGCAAATACTCATCCAACCAAAGCTTTTATATCAACCACAAGAGTGCTAGAACTCCTTCACATGGATTTATTTGGACCAACAACATACAAGAGTTTGGGAGGAAATCTTTATTGTCTTATGATTGTTGATGACTATTCAAGATACACATGGGTATTCTTCCTTCATGACAAATCCGAAGTTGTATCTTTCTTCAAGAAGTTTGCCAAGAGAGCACAAAATGAATTTAAAGTAAAGCTCAAGAAGATTAGAAGTGACAATGGGAAGGAATTTGACAACACAAATATAGAAGCCTATTGTGATGAAGTTGGGATCAAGCATGAGATATCCGCAACATATACTCCTCAACAAAATGGTGTAGTTGAGAGAAAGAACTGGACATTGATCACTCTTGCAAGAACAATGCTAGATGAGTACAACACCCCCGAAGCTCTATGGGCAGAAGCTATCAACACCGCATGCTATGCATCCAACCACCTATTCCTTCAAAAGTTCCTTGGCAAGACACCTAAAGAGTTGCTCAATAGGAAGAAGCCGGACATCTCCTTCTTTAGGGTGTTTGGTTGTAAATGCTACATCTACAAGAAGCAGCAACACCTAGGGAAGTTTCAAAGATGTTGTGATATTGGTTTTCTTGTTGGTTACTCATCAAAGTCCAAAGTATATAGAGTATTTAATCATGCCACCGGCTTGGTTGAAGAAATATATGATGTGGAATTTGATGAATCTAACGGCTCCCAAGAAGCACATGAGAATCTTGATGATGTAGGTGATGAACCATTGAGGGAGGCTATAAAGAACATTGCGGTTGGAGACATCAAGCCTAAAGATGATGAAGATGATGTATAAGTGATTGATCCACCTTCTTCATCAAGTGTGCAATAAGATGGTGATAAAGATGGGAGAGTAGAAAATGAAGACACTCATGTCTCCCATGATCAAATGGTGGTACAAGCACAAGATGTTGATGCTCCACAACCTCCTCCTCAAGTGGTCAATAGAAGAAATACGCCTCTACTACAAGATCATCTACAAGATCTCATCATAGGGAGTCCATCAAAGGGTCTAATAACTCACTCACAAAAACTTACTTTATTTATTGGTCATCACTCTTTTGTCTCTTGCTTTGAGCCTACTAAGGTAGAAGAAGCTCTTCAAGATTCGGATTGGATAAATATCATGCATGAAGAGTTGAACAACTTCACCCACAATGAAATTTGGACTCTTGAAGAGCGGCCAAAAGGTGCAAGAGTCATTGGAATAAAGTGGGTGTTCCGCAACAAGCAAGATGATCAAGGTGTAGTTGTGAGGAACAAGGCAAGACTAGTTGCAAAGGGGTTCTCTTAAGTTGAAGGTTTGGATTTTGGAGAGACCTTTGCACCGGTTGCAAGACTAGAAGCCATCCATATCCTCCTTGCATATGCATCACATCATGACATGAAACTATATCAAATGGATGTGAAAAGTGCATTCTTAAATGGCTTTATTAATGAACTAATCTATGTTGATAAACCTCCTAGGTTTGAAGACCCTGGATATCCTAATCATGTTTATAGGTTGTCCAAGGCATTATATGGGCTTAAACAAGCCCCAAGAGCTTGGTATGAGCGCCTTTGGGACTTCCTCATTGAGAAGGGTTTCACCATTGGGAAGGTCGACACCACACTATTCACCAAGAAGCTTGATGGGCACATCTTCATTTGTCAAGTGTATGTTGATGATATCATCTTTGGATCATCAAATGAAGATTCTTGCAAAGAGTTTGGTGAATTGATGTCGAAGGAGTTCAAGATGTCAATGATTGGAGAGCTTACATTCTTTCTTGGTTTTCAAGTCAGGCAAATGAGAGAAGGGAGTTTTATCTCTCAAGAGAAATATACAAATGATCTTCTCAAGAGATTCAAGATGAATGAATGTAAGCCAATCAAGACACCAATGCCAACTAATGGACATCTCAACCTAGATGAGGGAGGTAACACAGTTGATCAAACTCTCTACCACTCTATGATTGGTAGCTTGTTATATTTAACCGCATCTAGGCCCGACATAATGTTTAGTGTGTGTATGTGTGCTAGATTTCAAGCTAATTCTAAGGAAACTTATTTGATTGCCATAAAAAGAATCCTTAGGTATCTTAAGGACACACCAAGCATTGGTCTTTGGTATCCCAAAGGAGCTATATTTGAATTAGTTGGCTATTCCGATTAGGATTATGCTAGTTGCAAAGTGGATAGAAAAAGCATATCCGGAGGGTGCCATTTCTTGGTAGATCACTTGTGTCTTGGTCCTCCAAGAAACAAAATAGTATGGCTTTGTCCACTGCCGAAGCGGAATACATTGCCGTGGGTGCTTGTTGTGCACAAATACTTTACATGAAGCAAACTTTTCTAGACTATGGTGTAGTTCTAGAAAAGGTACCTCTTTTGTGCGACAATGAAAGTGTGGTAAAACTTGCAAATAATTCGGTTCAACACTCTCGCACCAAGCACATAGATATCCGCCATCACTTTCTTAGAGATCATGTTGCTAAAAATAATATATCATTAGAAGGTGTAAGGACCGAGGATCAATTGACGGATATCTTCACTAAACCGCTAAATGAGGCGACCTTTTATCGATTGCGGAATGAGCTCAATGTTCTTGATTTTAGTAACTTCACTAAAAAATGAGCTTGTGTTGTCCCTTGCATTGCATTGTAATATACAACATGTTTAATCTTTGGTAATGCATATAGGGCTTGTCTAACATGGTTAAGATAATCGTCATAAAGCGTGTGAAGAAGCTTAACCTTAGATCAAACTTGACAAGCAACTAGATTTATTTTTAAGTATTGTATTGCATATGCATGAATGTTGCTTTATCGTTTATCTTTAATTGCCCTCTTATTGCTTATTTTCTTAAAAGGAATTATAGCCTAAGGCAAAATATTTTGTAAAACTTGAGGGTTTGAGAGAGGTCACTCATATCAGTCCCAATTGGTATTTATTTGAATCTTATTGGAGTTGGGACTTGATTGAGAACATGCAGCACGAATGACTTTGAAGATTTGCTAGAAAAAGAGTGACCAGACGCTACACCAGACTCTGATGTCCAGCGTCCGGTCAGTTCACATAAGGCGAACATGCTGCGAAGGAGTGACCGGACGCTGAAACAATGTTCTCCCAGTGTCCGGTCAGATGGCGATCTAGCGTCCGGTCAAGCGAAGAAGACGAAGTCAGGATCGACCGGACTCTGGCTATGTTCGGTCAGTGGTGATCGGACGTGTCCGATCGTGATTCCAGGGGATTAGGACCTCTTTGGAATCGACCGAACGCTGGGTGGCAGCGTCCGGTCGCTGCCACCGGAGCGTCCGGTCAGTAGAAAACGTGCGGGGATCAAAATCTTTTTCTCTGTTTCCTTTTCTACTCTGTGGGGGGCACTATAAATCGCCGCACACGTGTTTGACCTATTCTATTCCGCATCGTCACCATGCCTGCCTAAGCCGCCGCACCGCCATGCTCGCCCTACTCCTGCGCCGCCGCCGCCGCTCTTGTGTGCCACCGTGCTCGTGCCCTGCTGCGCCGTCGCTGCCCACGCCATGCTCCCCACACTGCGCTCGCGCCTCCCCTGCCCATAGACGCACCGCCGTTGCCCGCTCCTCTGCGCCGCGCCCTGCCAGCGCTGCCACCGCGCCGCCGTTGCCCACGCCTCTATGCTGCGCACTGCCAGCGCCGCCACCGCGCCATCCTCTAGCGCCGCCTCTATGCACCAGCGCCGCCATCCGATCCACGCTGGAGTCCCTGCCATCGCAAGCAACAGAGCCACTTTCCTACTCGCCATGCCTAATCCACTGCCCTACATTGCATTGCTCGGCTGCCGCACTTCGCCGAAACCCTAGCCTCGCATTGCCCCCTGGTGGTTCCCCGTTTGTCGTTCCTCTTCTTTTCGGATCGCTGGTTCGTCAAGTAGCAAGCCCTCGGTTCTAATTTCGCACCTAATTGCTTGCTTTCGTAGGGTTTTGTATCTCTAGATGAATAATTAAAATTATTTGTATACCCTCTATTCTATCGTGCAGCGAGTCGGTGCCGTTGAGGTCCTATTTGCAGTTGTCAGTCAACTCGGGGCCAAGCTCGTGAGTACGGATTGAGGCCAAGCCTCTGAAGTGACAGTTGGCAGTTGATCTTCGTCAGCGGCAGTTGTTCTTTTTAGATCCATCAGATGGCTCATGTCAAGAATGTTGGAGGTGGTCCCGGTGATTAGGATCCGAGGCCCCCGCCTCGCTAGTCTATAGATTCAAAAGGCAAGGCGATGAAGAAGCTTGCAACAAAGAAGCGGAAGTATCTAGATGCAGATATAGCTAGAGCAGCCGCAGTTGCAGCAGCAGCAGAGTGTGCAGAGGCAGGAGGTGTTAGGAGTGGATTCTAGATCGTAGATCAGCTCTCTCCATCTATGAGAGTTGCACTAGAGTAGGTTGAGCACCGTCATAGTGGTCCAGCTAGGACTGTCATGGTTGGAGGACGGCGTATAGCTATTGATGAGAGTCAGCCTCAGGGGGAGTCACAGCAGGCGCCATAGCCAGTAGAGTAGACTAAGGAGACAGAGCAGGCATCTCAGCCATAGCTTCACCACTCTGGTCACACCCGTGCTCCAGTCACTCCGAGGTCGGAGACACAGCAGAGGGGTTCACGTCCACTGCCCAAACCACAGGGTTGGCCTCTAGTGACCCATCTGGATTTGAGGGCCGCCACGGCCAAGCAGGTGCAGCAGCTCAGATTTGTGAACTTTGAGTAGTGGTTTCCGTCGAGGCAAGATGAGCGTGCTTTAGAGGGCTTCTACACACCACTGCAGGAAGACTTCTATAATGCATATCTTAACAGTGGGGCACTATTTAGGTCATAGAGGGTGTGCAACATTGAGTCCATAGTAGCAGTAGCTGGAGAGCATATTTGCCCCTATCTAGCATATCTATCAGGCTAACAGATTTACTTGGATGGATAGGATTATATGTTCCATCTTGGGTCTGTCAGTTCTATGCTTCTCTCAGGATTGACCCACAGCACAGATTTATACACTTTGCATTTAGAGGCAGAGATTACAGGCTGACAAGCACTAGGGTCAGAGAGATTCTTAGGCTTCAGGAGTAGCCCGTCAGGCTACATGAGGTTTGCTATGGACAGACATCGCCTCCCAAACGTCCTCATGGTGGTTTGGTACCTCCTACAGATCTAGTCCGTCACTGCTTTAAAGAGCCTTTTAGTGAGGGGTCGAGTAGGACTCCAAGTGATCTCACTCCTACAACTAGAGTGCTGGATGCTATTATGAGGAGAACCTTGATTCCGAGGATGGGGTATCACAAGGGCTTGACTTGCATTCAGTTATGGCTTCTAAACTCCCTGATGCAGCAGACTATGTTTGACGTTTGGGATCTCCTTCTATCAGAGATGGAGGATACTATTGCTGAAGGGTTCAGAGGTCACTGTCAGTTGACCTATGCTCACTAGATCACATTTTTTATTCACAGGGCAGTTACAGTGAGGCCGCCTGAGATGCTAACTGAGTACAATGGTGCTACTATAGAGTTTCTAGTATATAACCTGACTCAGATGATCCGCCATAGTACACCGAGTGCACCTAGTCAGCCGCGTCGTCGTCCAGAGGTGCTAGAGACTGTAGCCTAGTAGGATGATACTATTAGGGGCATAATAGCTATAGAGAAGGAGCAGCTTGATGCTTAGTAGGAGGGGATGGTCGAGAGCGACCCCAGCGACAGCACAGATGAGGACTACCGTGATATCTCTCAGATGCCTCCTCGACAACATGATCATAAGGCCGGTAGCTCTAGTTCGGCTCCACCTGCACCGCAGACAGACCCCGCTCTACTTGCCATACTTGAGTGGATGAGGCAGGATCAGGTTTGCCAGGCTCAGGAGACCGCCACTACTTTTGCACAGTTCCAGACTCAGCAGGATGAGTTTCAGCGGCAGCAGCAGGCCATACAGCAGCAGTAGCAGGCCATGCATCAGCAGCAGCTTCTTATGCAACAACAGCTACTTGGGTTTATGCAGCATGTTGTGATAGCTATTGGGGTTCCACCGCCACAGCCTTCACCCCAGCTTGGTCAGACTGCCACCACTTCTATGACTCTAGCGTTACAGCCTAGTGGGCTTCAGAGTCAGGGACAGCCACCAGCACAGTTTGCTTCACCTATAGAGTAGGTGTCCTAGTGGTTTGCCTCGCCAATGTTAACCCCATAGTTCACACCTCTTCAGATGGGTTTCGCACCGGCTTAGACTTCCTTACTGATAGTGCCAGATACCTCAGTCTCTAGGAGTCTTGGAGCGACTTTCAGTGAGTTGACAGGGCAGCCTACTCTACCATATTTGCATGTCCTAGGTCCTTCTATAGTTGCACCTATTACCGGGACTACAGAGACGCTCCCTTCATTAGTTGCATCATTAGAGCAGGCAGTGCCAGTTATTGATCTGACCCAGACTGCTTCAGCATCGCTTCCAGCTACAGAGGGCTAGACTGCTCAGAGCTCTGGTTCAGATGATGATAGCACACAGTTCTAGCTCACTCCTCGTACCTCAGCGCCCGACTTGTCCGCTGCAGCCCCGTCGACCGACCCTTAGGTTTTGGTGTTTGACGCCAAAGGGGGAGAGAGATCGAGTATGTTAGTCTTAGGAGGAGCGACATATCTAGGGGGAGCTTAGTTTATCTATTAGATTATCTATTATATTTGGTTTTTATGTGTGATACACTATTATGCATTCGTGTGTTTACTTTTAAGCATCAAACTATATTTATTTGATAGTGATATTTATGTGATCGTGATATATGACATGTGTGCTCTCTACTTTGAATTATTTATGTCATATCACTTGTGCTATGCTCATTTGCTTTGCTTCCGCGCTTTACTCTGATGCAAATGAGCTTTATTACTTGTACTCATGCTTATTTCATATCTTTTGAGTACATTATGTTGGCTTGGGTCATATAAGCTTGCCAAACTCTTTTGTTCTTATTGTCAAAAGCTTATATGAACCAAGCATATTAAAAACCTCAACTCTTTCACATACTCGAGGTGGTATTGTCATCAATCACCAAAAAGGGGGAGATTGAAAGCATCTAGGCCCCTAGTTGGGTTTCGGTGATTAATGACAATACATGATTACTATGACTAACGTGTGTTTTGCAGAGGCAATTAAGTTAGGTCACGGTAATGGAGATCGATTGGGCAATCATGGTGGTCATGCCTCTACGATGGAAATCGTTTCGGTTTTCAAAGGATGGACTACAAGGTTAAGGATGGACTAGTTCTAAGTGTCGTTTGATATTGAAGAGACACTTAGAGTAGTTTATGACTTTATTTTTCCTTTGACCGTACTATTAAGGGGGGTATGGATGGGTAGCTTGATCTAGGTGAGTCTAGTAAGTTAGGTGTAGTGCACACTTGCTAAATCTAGCACTAGGTAGCTCCAAAATAGCCCTTAGATCTATTGGAGCCAACTTCATTCACGTATGATCGAGAGTTGGAAGTGAATGGAGGGTCAAATACTGACCGGACGCTGGCGCAGAGTCCGGTCAGTTCATTTGATTAAGGTGAAGTCGTCTGAAAGTGACCGAACGCTGAGAGATAAAGTGATCGAACACTGAGTCCTAGCGTTCGGTCGACTCCAGTAAGGTTCCAGAGAAGAAAAATCATTACCGGATGCGTCCGGTCACTACTTGATCGAGTTCGGGGTGAACTGACCGGAGCGTCCGGTCACCCCACACAGGCACATAACGGTTCGTTTTTCAGCCCATGTTATAAATACTTCCTCCATTCGTGTGTGGGGGTATTTTTGCTCATTCCAACAACTGAGAAACATCTTTGAGAGTGTCAAGAAGAGCAGGTCCTAGTGAGGTGATTGAGATTTGAGAATCCCAAAGAGAGCCCTTATTAGTGGGATCAAGAGTAGCAAAGTGTGCATCCACCCTTCTCATTAGGCTTGTCGTGGTCAAGTGAGAGTTCGTGCTTGTTACTCTTGGTGATCGCCATCACCTAGACGGCTTAGTGGTGATTGGGAGCTTGGTGATCATCCGGCGGAGCTTGTGGATGACCCAACTCAAGCTATGAGCGGTTGGGGGTGATTCACCGCGACGGAGTGTCAAAGAATCAACCCGTAGAGAGCACTTGATCCTTGTGTGGATCAAGGGGGAGCTACACCCTTGCGCAGGTGCTCCAACGAGGATTAGTGGGAAGTGACGATTCTCCGATACCTCGGCAAAACATCGCCGTGTTCCTCCTTCTCTCTTTACTTTGAGCATTTCAATACTTGTTTTTACTTCATAGAATTGCCATGCTAGAGTAGGATTGGAACTTAGGTTGCAAGTCTTTTTGTGCGGTAGAACATTAGAAACATTTTCTAGGCACAAGGGGTTAATTGGGCTAACCATATGATTTAATTATTATAAAGAAATTTAGAATTAGCCTAATTCACCCTCCCTCTTGGGCATCTTAATCCTTTCAGAGCTATTGGGTGGTGTCGTGGCCCGCGAACGAGAGTGTCCAGGCGATTAGACGCCATCGGCACAACATTTTGGTTTCTATAATGACCAAGGGGGATAGATTTTTTGGAAAATAAGTAGGTCTAGTGGTTAATATTGACGATGATTATTAGAGTTGACTAAATTAAATGCCAGTATTTTAAATTATTATGAAATTTATCTTTTTTCTACAGTGCATCCATAATTGCCTCTGTCACTCTCGCTCCAACTGCTTCCTGTTTATTTTGGGTCGATCGTGTGCTAAAAATATCACCTACACAACATAGGCTGCGTATGAAAACATGAGTATGAGTGCCTGTGTTTGTTTTATAGATCAAACAGCCACCTGGCCATCAGAGACTGTACCAGAACGCGATACTGGGAGGGAGACGTCGAATAAACTCATAAGGCTGACGGTTCATACTGCAACTGGGTTGGCGGTTGCCGGCGCCATCCTCGTACTCATCACCCTCTGCTACCGTCGAAAACAAGCAACGGCTCAGAGGGGACATGTCATAGGTGATTCAAGCTAAGCCGGCGTTCATTCTTCTCTTTACTTTCTGCATATCTCTTATGCCCTGTTTGGTTCCCTGGAATTAAGAGGAATTGAAAAGTAATCGAATAATAAAATGAGAAGCACTTTCTAGATATTGTTTTCAATTCATGGGATCCAAACAGGCCCTTACAGTACTTACTTATACCGGAGTACATGCATGACCCTGATGAATTCGAATCGTCAAGCAGATGGCATGCTAGAGGAGACGATATATGACCTAGAAGAGAATCATTTGAGCATGGAGGAAGAGACGGAGGGTGACAGAGGAAGAACGAGCTTGCCAGAGGAGACCACGAAGCACTTGGACACGGAAGACGACAACAACGACGACAGAGGAAGATCGAGCTGCCAACTCTACAGCTACCAAGTTCTTGAGACCGCAACATGTCAATTCTCAAGTACAAACAAGCTAGGGAGCGGAGGTTTTGGAACAGTTTACAAGGTACTACCAGGAACATCTTTCACCATTATCAGTTAGGTGTTAAAAAATTAAAGCACTTGGGTGCAGGGCACACTTGAGAATGGGAAGGAAGTAGCGGTGAAAAGGCTCAGGGATTCCAAGAGGACTATACAAGAACTTGAGAGGGAGCTCTCTATTGTGGCTAACTTGCGGCATAAAAACCTAGTGAGTTTTCTAGGGTACTGCTTCCAAGAAGGAAGGGAGGTTCCTCGTCTACGAGTACGTACCTAATAATAGCCTTGAGAAATTTTGGTACAAAGGTAACAATCTTATTTCTCCCGTTATTGAATATATAGTAAACAGTGGCTCCAGAATTATCACTGAGAAAAAAAAGCTGAGAATTTGAGAATTTGGGTTGCAATTTCGGCGTCTTCGCAGTGTCAGAAGCTTACATGGTTCAACATCATCAAGGGGGTTGCTTGCGGCCTCAGGTTTCTCCACGACAAGGTGATCATTTACCGGGACCTCAAGCCACACAATGTACTTCTCGATGACAAGTTCAACCCCAAGATTGCCGACTTCGACCTCATGAGGATGTACGACAAACAAAAGACTCATGAGAGCACGGAGAAAGTTGCCGGAACATTGTAAGCAGATGAGCTAGCAATTGATCAGCAGAGGCAGATCTTAGCTCTCTGTATCTTCTCTAATTCTCCATCCTCTGTTACAAGTCTGATGTAGTTGATGAAAAGTATTCTTTTCTTTGATCTCTGTGTTTGCTGTGACTTTTGAAGTGGGTACATGGCGCCGGAGTGCACGTCCGGCCGAAGGTTGTTGCTGTCCATCAAGTCCGACGTGTACAGCTACGGGGTGTGTTGGTGCTGGAGATCATTACCGGTCACAAGATCTAAACGTTCGAAGGCCAAGAATCCGAGGGCCTCGGCCCTGTTCGTTTGTCTTTTCCACCACTTTCAGTGTTTTTCTCTCGCAAACAGGGCCGCTCGTCGAATACGTACGTAAGTAGCCGCAGGCTGCCATGCGACAATAGTGCGTGCAGCCTGTTGGTTAGTTATCTCCTCGTGATTCTACTCTACCGTACCGCAAGAGTTTGCTAGTAACTTAGACATGCTGCATGCATACGTGCAGGTGTGGCAGCATTGGAGGGAAAAGAGAGCCGGCGACATCGTGGACGGCGACCTGTTGATGGAAGGGCAGCAGGAGCACGCGCCGCGGCAGGCGCTGCGGTGCGTGCACGTCGCGCTCCTCTGCGTGCAGTCGGACCAAGCAAGGCGGCCGACCATGGGACAGGTCATCGCAATGCTGAGCAGCGACGACGGGACGGAGGAGCTGCCGGAGCCGTCTCTGCCTGGATACGTCGTCCGTCCAACGGCGGCGTCAGCTGTCCGGCTGCGGTGTTTCGGGTGTAGGTAGCGCCTAGAACTGTTTGCAATTACCGCGAGCCAAACCATATCTCTACGCCTAAAAAATAACTAATGTCATCGTCGGATGCCCCGCTAATTGCTCGGTCACCCGTCACTCCCGGATTCCCCACTAATCGCTCCGTCACCTGTCACTCCCGCATACAAAGCCGTCTCCAACGAAAAAAAGGAAATCAAATCGAAAAGAAAAGCGAAGCAAATCGGAAAAAAGGAAAAGTAGCCAGCCGTAGACCCACGGCCCAAAAAAAAAAGGAAACTACCATGCTACAGTCCAGAAAAAAGGAAACTACCATGCCTCCGATGCTTCGCACCGGGCCGCATGCAAAACCATGCATAATAGACCTCCAATTGTGTGCGGATACGGGATAAGATATAGAACTGGCAAAATTAAGTGATATAGATTCTCCAAAGTTTAGAATAGGATATCCGAAAATCTCTCTTCCTAAACTGAAGCCTAGAGGAATTTAGGATTTAAAAAACTTGACCTTGAAGTGTTTGACTCCATCACCCCATTAGCGATTTTTGAATAAAAACCCTATCAAGTGTTAATGGTGTCGTTAGCAGTAGGCGTGACAAAAATTCGAGGCTCCAGTGCAACGCAAGAGCATATATTTCTAAAGCTAAACATACATAGCATGATCGCCGTTGTCGCCCCGCCCCGCTTGACCCACTCATGCGGATGCCGTCACCCCACTCGCTCCGGATCATCCACACGCAAAATCAAGACTCCCGCTCGATAATGTCCTCCATCAATTCTTGTACAAAGCGCGCTATCACGCCCCCGACAATTTGTGGTTGCCATCGTCTGCAAATCCAACTAATCCCTAGCCAAGAAGGCCAAGCAGGATCGGCACAGCTGCAGCTTAGCATCCTCAATTCTGTGGAACTCCCTCATATGTGACAGAGGAGGATCCTATCGTTATTTGAAAATAGTTTAGGATTCCCAATGCAAAATCGCTTATTAACTTTTAATAACTTTTGAAAATGATCAACTCAGTCTCTATAAGCGTGGGCAAAAATTTGTGCTGCCGTGCAACGCTAAGACATGATTCGAGTAAACATACATATCCTTTATTAAATCTTGGATGTCCAAGCCGGAATGGATTTTCGAATTGGATTCACATGGAATCGCTACTGCAAAATTGATTTTAGGACATAGTTCTATTTTTTGAAGAGAAAGAGGAATCATATTAAAACTTGGCATAATACATCTCGAAATCACACATGAAAAAAAATCTGAAATTAAAAATATAGATGTTTTATAAACCGCACTAGTCAATTTATACGATTGTCGTGCTGCTCTAGGAAGATGATGGTAGCATCCAAAAGACATGAGGATTTATACTGGTTCAGGCCGTAGCCATACGCCCAGTCTCAGAGATGATCGAGTGCGTGTTTCTCGCTTGAATGCTCTGAAGTTCTTACAATGGGAGGTGCATGAATGGTAGAAGAGGTAGGAGAGCTAGAGCTAGGAGACGGACTGCCCGAATGGAAGCTTTAGGAGCCCTTCTACAGTGTAAGTGATGTAGACTAGGCCCGATCTTCCGATAGGTATGATAGCGCCGATTGGTGGAGACTCGACGTTCACGATCTAGGCTTCGAACCAAGACTGATTCGGACCCCCGCAACCGTTACACCACTGCTCCGTTGGTTATCAACGACGCGAACACGATTGACCTCGCCGAGAAGGCTTTCCTACAAGCGAATCGAGAACACAAGCAAGAACGAGATAAACGCAATCTGAAATTACAAATAAATATGAGGCTTATGATAATGAGAAAGAGTTCAAGTCTTTATTCGAAAGGACTAATCGCCACAGGCGAATAAGATCAAGAACTGGGGCCCTGGTTCACAGCAAGCAGCCTTGGCGGCACAGTTGCAGCAAAACGATGTCTGTTTCACGACGAAATCAAGAACTAAACAAAACCCAAACCCTAAGGAAAGCGACGGCTGGTATTCATAGAGTCTTGGACGTCACCCCCCTGGACGCGCCCCCTAATGGGCCCAAACACGATACACGGTCCAACGGACCAAAAGACGGTGTCGCAGCACCTTGATAGATTCTGGACGCTGACTTGTTTTGACGATTCCCGTTGATTCCGAAGGGCTTTTGACATGAAACCAATTGGGTTGGCTTCCTTATCCAATTAGCTTTCCATCCATATGTGGACCATCTAAAACGGAGTCCGGATGTGTCCTGGGTGACCAGTTTAAGACAGACTGGTCCTGGAATCCGAGACAGACTCGAACTTTAGTTGTTTTGGGCGTCCACCTCGGGGACTCGAGCTGAATTAGACTCGGACCTCCTTCTTGACTTGAACACCCGTGCTGGCCTCCTACCCCTCCATACCATGTGCCAAACATGGTTATATGTATGGGTGTCATGTCCTCATCATCCTCCCCTTCTTGACAAAAAGCCGTCCTCGACGTCGATTGTGCTTGAAACTGATCCTGCACAACACAAAGGAGAACGGGGTTGCGAAGACAAAAGGAACTGAAATAATTGTGAGAAGGAACATGACCATGTTTCTAAGTTTTTAGCGTGTCATCTCGCATAAAAATTTCAGCAAGCATGTAGACTCCTTGATCCGAATGCACACAATGTATGTTAACACTATCCTGCAAAAGATTAGAACTAACCAAAGACAATGCAGGAATAGATGATCTAGCAGACATAGGTAGCAACCAACAATGCTCCCCTTCTTGGAAGTGAACTTGTTTATTTGAGGAACATGAGAAAATATTTGTATTATTATGGCTTCCCTCTAAACGATCATAATCTCGTACAACAAAAGGAGAATTCATATTACTATGAATGTATACTCGATGTATCATATATTGTCCCTTGTTATATTTGCCAATAACATGATATGTATGTTTAGAAAACCAAGGCAAATCAACATATTTAATTAGGCTCTCCTCCAAACAATATAGGTTACACAAAATATCAAATTCAATGTAACCCAAAGTATGTGAAGAAGACAACAGTTTGAACTCATCAGTTTTAGTAGCAATATGAATAACATGTTTATTTTCAGCACAAGTGACTGGTTCCAAAACATGTAAAACTGAGGCATCATCAACCAATTCATCTTTATCATAAGGAACTTCAAGCAAATTATCATGGGACATAGATGAATCAAGAGAGGGTTCCACTAACAATTGCTCTATGATAGCATGGTTTGTGGAAGAATTTAGTACATTAAAATTATTCTCACCTTCCGTGAGTGTAGCACCATGGGCATTACCTATGTTCTCAGCAGGAGTAATAGGTGCATTGTGAAGTGATGGTTCTGAATTTGCATATGAGGTTGTGAGTTCCTCATTTTCTTCCATGTCATCCTCTCGCTTATGTACATTATCCTGCAGAAGGTTAGTCATAGCAAGAGGAATAACAACAGACTCATCCTCTAAATGGTGCACCTCAGCATTTGAATTAATTACAAGAGATGGATTAACAAAATTTTCTCTCATAAGATCTTTCATATCATTCCAAGTTTGAGGCTTATCAGAAGGATCTAAAGACTCCCACCAAGATAAAGCAGAATGTCGCAAAACACTAATTGCATTTTTTACCTTCCTCCTTGGACACATAAAGCGAGTAGCAAATATGTTATCGATGGCAATTTCCCACTCCATGTACTCATCAGCACCTATACCATTATAAGTCGGTAGATACGAACAACCTGTCATTGTTAGAAGATAGCAAAAGACAACACAAAAGTATTATCCCTACCAACTACTTAGGTTGTGGACAAGGAAAAATCAAGGCACTCAACTCTTAAGCGTCTTACCATGGTCTTACAAGTGTTCTTATCAAAGCAACAAGCGGTGCAATCGGTCGGTGACTGTAATACCGTTGTAGCTTGAGTGTAACAGTTGCAAGGCGAACCTGTACTTGATTAAAAGAAAGTAGAGCTTGGACAGACACAATATAGTAGCAAGGAATAGCAATAATTTAATTCAGAAATTGCAAGATTAAAAAGTAGTCCCAAGCTAGTCTATGTCGCTGGCCTAAACTCGTCCTGAACCTAGTTCAAGTAAGCAATACAATACAACTCAGCACAAGGACTCAAAAGGATGCAAGCACTTCTGAACTTTTTTTTCACTTTCTTTTTCTTTCCTTCTTTATTTCTCTCTCTCTCTTTTAGGTGCGACTTTTTTTCCTTCTTTTGGTTTTTGCATCTCTTTGCCTTTTTCTTTGTTTTATGATTTTTTTATCTCACAAAAGTGCCGCATATAAGAGATTAGACTTTAGATATTTCTACCATGGAAGAAAAATACTTAACTGAGGAAGCCGTAGAAGGAATTGCTAGACAAAACAAACTAAATCACGCAACCCACTTCGTGACTATTTCAGATCCAAAGAAAAACTAGAGATCAATCTGATACAAGCCACACTAGGAAACAAGACTTGACACTAGACCAAGAACAAGATTAGAACACAATGAATACTAAGACGCGGCGAGGGACGACAGTTCAATAAAGCAAACTGAAATTAAAAAATTGCAAAGGCACAGCGAGGCTATAGGACTAGAGAATGTAATAGTGTATATTTTTTGGCTTTTTGTGGACTATAGGTAAAACAAAAACAGTAGCAATCTAAAGGAAAAAAAACAAAGTTATACCTCACGGGCAACAAGGTCTCTGATACCACTTGATGTAGACTAGGCCCGATCTTCCGATAGGTATGATAGCGTCGATTGGTGGAGACTCAACGTTCATGATCTAGGCTACGAACCAAGACTAATTCAGACCCCGTAACCGTTACACCACTGCTCCATTGGTTATCAACCACGTGAACGCGATTGACCTCGCCGAGAAGGCTTTCCTGCAAGCGAATCGAGAACACAAGCAAGAACGAGATAAACGCAATCTAAAATTGTAAATAAATATGAGGCTTATGATAATGAGAAAGAGTTCAAGTCTTTATTCGAAAGGACTAATCGCCACAGGCGAATAAGATCAAGAACTGGGGCCTGGTTCACAGCAAGCAGCCTTGGCGACACAGTTGCAGCAAAATGATGTCTGTTTCACGAGAAAATCAAGAACTAAACAAAACCCAAACCCTAAGGAGAGCGACGGCTGGTATTTATAGAGTCTTGGGCGTCACCCCCCTGGACGCGCCCCCTAATGGGCCCAAACATGATACACGGTCCAACGGACCAAAAGACGGTGTCGTAGCACCTTGATAGATTCTAGATGCTGACTTGTTTCAATGATTCCTATTGATTCTGAAGGGCTTTTGACATGAAACCAATTGGGTTGTCTTCCTTATCCAATTAGCTTTCCATCCATATGTGGATCATCGAAAACGGAGTCTGGATGCATCCTGGGTGACCAGTTTAAGGCAGACTGGTCCTGAAATCCGAGACAGACTCGAACTTGAGTTGCTTTGGGCCTCCACCTCGGGGACTCAAACTGAATTAGCCTCGGACCTCCTTCTTGACTTGGACACCCTTGCTGGCCTCCTACCCCTCCATACCATGTGCCAAACATGGTCATATGTATGGGTGTCATGTCCTCATCAGTAAGAATGAATGAATGAGTTCGGATCCCCAAGATGGGTGCCCTGGCTACCCTTTTATAGTGTTCAGGGCCAGGGCATATATAAAGAAGAAGGTTCTCCTGACTGAAGGGTTGTGAGCCTGAGGGGGTTATAGCTAACTTGGCTTGCAAGCTACGCCGTCTTATGGTGCATGTCTAGGCATGATTGTCGTCATTGTCCTGCAACTACACCGGGGCATGGTCTGACATGGTGCTATTGTGCCGGCCATGGCGGCACTGTAGGCATGGTGGTGGTTCACCAGCCATCCTGTGCGACATGGTCCCTGCTGTGGTTTTCGTCACTGACTCTTGGTTTCTTGGGGGCGCCGTACAAGAGTTCGTAGCCGCCCTAGGTCATCGATCACCCGGTTGGCTTGTGAAGCTGATGGCCATGATCCTGAGCATTGGGGGTCGTGGCTCCTGCCAGTCTAGATGGCCCCTAAGTCAAGGCCTTTATCGTAGATCCCATCCCATAGTGGGTAGAAGCGTGCATGCATCTTATCGAACCGTATCTGGCCGGTGGGCACCGTACTAGCTGTCACCGCTTTAGGCGGTGTTGTCTTGTCTAAGCTGTGTGGCTGTTGGTATTTATTTAGGCACACAAATAAATCCACAAGCACACGGATACCACTGTAGCTTTTACCTAGAAGTATTCCAAGTATCATATCCATAGGGAAACGTGTGAGATTCACTACAATCTAACTTAACTAGGGGTAATAACAAAGCTAAGGATAAATAGGAGCGTAGAGAGGATAACTAAGGTTCTCTAGTTCTAACTTCGGTAAGCTATGTCTTCTACTATTTAACTTGGGACATTACTAAGGAAAATACACTAGCAGAGGATGCTTTCCTTCATAACGGGGTCTTACTTGGCCTACAAATGGGAGGTGGACTACAGAGGACTCAACAAGAGTGTCACACTTGCGTTCTAACACTACCTCGCAATCTACCACCAGTCTGGAATGCAGGGTGCATCCATGATTAACCCAAGTCTAAGCACCATGCTTACACTTATGATTAATACTTTACTCTCCCTAGGAAGAGAATAAAGCACTCAAAAGAGTCACGATCCTGATGAACAATATAAACATGATGCTTACTTAAATCAGAAGTTGATTACTAGAGAAATCTTAGAAGCAAGCTCAAGTAGAATTTGGTCCCGCCAAGGTACAAGCATAGAGAGAGCACCGACAAGCTGGCACATTCTCCAATCTCTTCCCTCACTCTCTATCTCACTATTATTTATAAGACTAGATCCTATGGAGAACTAATATTCTTTTGATTGTTGGCTCTGATCCTGATGAGGAGAATATAAATTAGGGTTTCAGGATGCCCTCAGGGAGGGGGTAGGGGCTGCTATATATAGGGGAGATAGAGTAGGGGGCAAGGCATTGCCACATCATCGATCCGTGTCAACTCCCTCTATCATCGTTGGATAAACTGACCTAAAACCGTCTTACCATCAAGGGTCCTTTGTATGACACTCTCAAGTCTCAATATATGTGGTATTTGTGGATCCTCACTAAGGCAATAATGGTGTTATACCTTTTTCTCTTCCTACCACTAAGGCTTATGTGAAGTTTATAGGTAGGGAGAAAGTTAGAGGTTACTTGCAATGCATATATTGTAAAGTCAAACAACAGATCCAAAGAGAGTTGAGTCATACAATCAAATCAAGATGTGCATGTATGTAGAATATATGGTGCCTAATCCTAATTCTACTTTGCTCCTTAAAAATTTATCTCTCTTTTGAAACTTGGAAACAATTGCTAGAGAGCAGGGGCTCTCTTATTCATCTTTTTTTCAGGCGGGCATCTAAGTATCCATTATTTTAGATATCTCGGACACTTGTCCATTTTTTCTCAATTTTTTTATCTTCCCTTTTTTATGAATAACTTTTTTATAGCCCCAAGCATCTTTTCTGCAACAAAATTTTAGAGAGATAGCAACAAGAACTTGAAGCATTTATTTGGTGGATGGAAAACCTATCAAGCATGTTTTTGTGTTCACTCCCAGTGTAGGAGTAAAACATTTTTGGGTGGATCTAGATGGAAGGCATGTTTTTGCGCCTACTGTAACACCCCGAGTGTTATCCACTTGGTAGGCAGTGGGTTTGAGCTCAAACATGATAGATCAAGAGATAATCAGGAGCTTTAGTTCCTTATCTCTGAAATGGTCATGAAGGTGTTGACGCCAAATCTATGAAAATGAGCCCAACTTAAATTTGGACAA
Source organism: Miscanthus floridulus (assembly GCF_019320115.1). Classification (NCBI taxonomy): domain Eukaryota; kingdom Viridiplantae; phylum Streptophyta; class Magnoliopsida; order Poales; family Poaceae; genus Miscanthus; species Miscanthus floridulus. The sequence goes on along the minus strand of NC_089590.1, from coordinate 36,781,518 downwards.
CACGCCATTGCTTACATGTGGACCCTTGTTCAGATTATGCATGAGTAATGTTAAAACATGATTATTTGATGTACATTACATCAACATGCATCTATAGTGAACTTTGGAAAAGTTTCATGAAGTTTGGAATCAAAAAGTCACATGAAATGATAAGTTATAACGTTTCTTGAATTGCTTCATCAGGTAAATGGGAATATGGGATGTCAACCAAACCTTCCTACCTTGCCAAAATGACACTAATTGAATTCTACAACAAAAGTCATAGAGGGTTCATGTTGAGCAAATGCCAAGAAAATGCCTCAATCAGTATAAAACTCTAATTTAGGGTTTATCGTGATGCTGCTTTGACCAAGATGAAACAATGATCTGGGGACCAGATATGAAGTTTGACCTTACATAAAAGTTGAAGTTTAAGTGGAGTACAACAAACTTTATTTTTGTACCAAGCCCTGATTCAACTCCTAAGTGGCTCAAATAGTGGCCTCAAGTTGGGATACATTGTTGTTTTGGTCCCTCTAGGATTTTTCCTGTCCCTGATCGATAGCAGCGAGTTGATATGTTTGTGAATTTTTATCTTCTAGAATTGTGTGACAACTCAATTGGATTCCTTAATATGAGTTGAAGTACACTTCATGAACAAAACAACAGAATAAGTCTCATCACTTTTGGAGCACGCTTGGACTTTCAAAAGTTGTTGCAAAAATAGCAAAAAGTTTCTTGAATTCAGCCCTTAACTGAATTCAGTTTTTAGTTTTGTATACCCTACTTTGGAGGATTGTATCTTCATAACCATGTCGAACTAGCCTAAGATCCTTTAAGCAAAGTTGTTGATATCGCGTATCTCTACAACTTTGGTTACTACAGCTTGTGCCACAACTAAACGGATTAGGAGTTGGAAGAGAGAACAATGCTGTTTCTGTCGGCATGTAACCAAAATTCAGAGTTCCATTTTCAGGTATCCTCCTTTGAAAATCCATATCTCCAAATCTAGATCGAGTTAGCTCTTGACCCTTAAATCAATGTTGTTCACCTCACAAAGATCTACAACTTTGCCTCTTGTGTTGTGATCATAGGACAACCGGATCGGGAGATAGAAGATGGGGAAGTTGGCGGTTTCAGTCGATCCCTTGATTGTTCAGATCGGTAGGAAGCAGGTCGTTGTCCGACTAAGTGTAGGCATCGCAGGCTGCATGGCTCCCTTGTGCCCTTGCATGTGTGCCACCTCACCCCCCTGCTCAAGAAAATGTTGACCTGGCGCCCTCAACTCTCTCTCTGGCTCACTCGCTCTCCCTTCCTCTTTCTCTTGGTCTCACCACTGGATGGTTTGGTCGAGCAGAGCTCGATGGCCCTGCTCACTCCTCCCACCAACGGCCACCCTCATGCAGCCATGCCTAGTTAAGGCCATTGCCGGCTCCACCGTTGCCTTCTCCCTTGTCCCACGCTGCCTTGCCGACCGCGCCACTGCTCACAGCCATCGCGGAAGCCATGTCCGTCGCTGCCGCCTGCTGCCATGATCGAGCAGCTGCTGGCTGTAGCCGACCAAGGCTAGGACCAGGCATAGCCATGGCTAGCCATGGCCCAAGCCTAGCCGCCCCTTTCCTCGCCTCGTCGGCCTTTCCACAGGCCAGAATCCTGAAGCCACGGCCGCCCGCTCTGCTTTGTTCTTCGATAGAAGAAGGACCTTGAGCAATAATTTAAAGAAAGAGAAGGGCCTATCTGCAAGGTCTGTGACTCATATGAATAGTGCCTAGAAGGACATGTTCACTATAATCGGTATTTGAGGAAAGTACAGGGTCTCCGATGCAAATGTGTTTCTCCTTTATTGCTTTTAATTTAGCTGAAAATTTGGAAAATCATAATAAATCATAGAAAAATCATAAAATACCAAATGAAGACTTTTTGGCATCCTTGAAAGTAGATCTATGCAGTAGAGTCATAATATGATATGTGTTAGTAGAAAGTTTTTGCTTTTTTTTATTTATTCTTGTAAAGTGCTTTTAAAATGCTTTTAAGTTGTACAGATGCATATCTTGAGTTATAGAAGTCCAAAAATGGTAATTCTAGTTGTGGTAATCTTGTGATTACATGGTCTAGCTAATAAAAATATTAAACATGCTAATTGTGTACTATTTTTATAATGTTTTGACTTAATCTTGTTAAATAGGCAATTTTAGCTTATTTTGCTTGTTATTCTCAAACCTGAAGTTGTAGTGCTCCAAATGGCATGAAATTTTAATTGTAGGATATCTATTTGATGCATGAGCTCTGGTTAAAATTTCATGATTTTTTGTGCATGTATTACTGATAAGTAGTTTTAAATGCTTGATAAATACCATAAAGGTGTAAAAAATGGAAAATGTTGTTCCATTGCCTTTGCATGGTGTGGTGGTAACCTAAGCAGACCTAATTTGGTCATGTGTTTTCAGAAAATATGGCAGTTTAGATTTGTCTTGCTCTCACATGCTTATTTGCAATTAAAACTTGTCTTGCATGTAATAATTAATTTATAAAACTTAAGCATGTAAAATTTGTACAATAGCCATGCTTTGTTATCATATCTCTCTCATAAAAACCTAGGCTCCAAATTAGAATGTTTGCAACATCACCTTTTTATTAGTTGCATGTTAATTAAAATTTGAAGGAGCACGTGCTTTTCTTATTAGATGTTTATACATGGTTCTTGTGATGCTAATGTCATGTGTTGGTTTGATATGAGGTTGTATGGGTTCCTCATGATGGATTAGAGTTATGTGTTTGATGTGCTTTTATGTCACCTTGTTAAAGAATCAAGTGAAAATCCATTTTTTTCTTATGTGCTGAAAATGGTTGCATGTATAGTTTCTGTGGTGGTGATATTTTCATAATACAAATGATGTTTTATGTAGATATGTTGAATATAAAAGTTGTAGATAATTTCCTTATCTTGTTTTTCCTAAAATTTCATGATTTTAGACCTACTGGTTTAGGAGTTATAGATTTTAAAAATTTTCTATCAGCTTTTGCATGTCCTCTAAATAGATCTGAATGATTGTATTGTTTGACTTATTTAAACATGGAATCATGTATTGGTGATAATAGGAGAGTTATAGTGCTTTTCCTATGCTTTCTAAAATGTCTAAGATCACTGCTTTTGGTGGTCTAGAACTCTAGTTATTGCTATTCAAAGTGGAATGGCAGGTTCTATCTAAATCTGGACAGAGATATCTTCATTGGGTTGTTTAACCTTGTTAGCTGTAGAATCTTCTTAAGATAATAATAATAATGTTATAAGTAACTTAATACGCTTTCTATAAAGTTAAGAATCATGTTTGTTGGATGATTAAAACTCCAGTTATGCATTTCTGAAGTTCATGTTAGTTTTCTATCCTAGTTTGAGCAGATCAGCTTGTTAGTGTTTTTCACCCTTGTTAACCTTTGAATCAGCTCTAGGTGTGAATAACAAAGTTGTAGACAATTTCCTTTGCTTTCCAGAAAGTCTAGGATCACTTTTTTTGGATGCGTATAGCTCTAGTTATGGTTGAAACAACTGACTCCTGTGCTGCTGCCCAAAATCTGAGCATGTACCGAAAGTTGTTTGCTTCACTTTGCATTGCTTTGTATGCTTGTTAGTGTCAGCTCATGACACAACTAGAGTTAAATTGATCTACCTGAGGTATCTTATAAATGTGTTATATAATGTTGGTCAAGCACGTAACTAATAAATGGTCATGTATGCATGTTGCCACAAAATGATCTTGATGCATGTTTTGCTAGATCTTTAATTATGTTGGTGTCATTCACCGCAGCCCTAGTTCTTATGTGATGCTAGGCTTAATTAGTTCTTGATTGTTAAATGCTTGTAATAGTTTGACTTGAGTTAACTAGTGTGCCATGCTTGTTATGCTTGCTACCCCTATGCTAAACTTGAGTGATAGTTAGTTAAATGACTTGCTCTCTAAGTGCATGTCTTGAGGTGTAATCTTATACTTATCTTGAATGCATCTCATGTTACCATTCTTTGCATTCATGCACTGGCATTGTTGCCACTCATCTAGGTACGCTAGATGCACAATGTGTGGACGTGAAACACGTGATAATGGAGTCGAACCAGAAGACGGTGTTGGTGGACCTATCCCGAAGATGAAAGGACCCCTGGAGTGCATGCCTAGAGTGAAAGATGTTCCCCAAGAAGGTGCAAGCTAACTGAACTAACTTTGTGTTGGATCCCAGGCAAGCCCCGAAGCATTCTAAGCCTCCTATGTTTGATGCATTAGGTTATAAGAGTTGATTGAAAACACTTAATGCATAGAACTACCTTGTCTAGATATATATACCTTTAACCCTGTATAGGTCCAAGATCGAATATATGCTTAGCAATGCTTAGACCAGTAGAAGTCGGGTGATTTCCTATCACCTGCGAGATATAGGTGGATACCAGAGCACGGTTGGCTATATTTGCTATCATGGAACAAAACCATGGGGTATTGTAACTGGAGGCCGGACAGAGTCTATGTGTATGTTGACTCATGTGATTCTATTTGTGCCAATTAAGCACTGCATCGTTGGAGGCCCTCTTGTCATTTTGAACACATGCCTCTCACTTAGCTGGCTGGATAACTCATTCTGACCATGAAGCCAAGTAGCTCAACTCAGGCCGGGCCTCGTTCTGTCAAAGTGTGCACTCTGGATGGTAGTAAGGATGTGTGGGGAGCCAGATGGGAGCCTAAAGGCAGGCTAGGCCTAAACATCTAGGCAGCTTGTTGTCCCTGGTTGTGCGGCGCTGATTGAACCCACAAAATATGGACCTAAGTTGTACTTGACCCGACGCGACCCCAACAGGGGAAGTGTGGGTTTGTGTTAGGAATAACTGCTTAGCTGGTTGCAATCGATTCGAATCATCGTCTCTCCCGGATAGTGAGAAACTTGATGGAGCTTCTTCATCATAGTAATTGGATTATGGAATATGATGGTTCTAATGAATATGAAAATCTTACACCGGCTATGGTTACTATTGTTATGCTACTAAATGATATACCACATGTTAGTTGCTAATCTAGAGATGAATAGCTATAATTAACTTGATGACCGAATTATAAAATGTATAGCTTAATTAGTGGCTTTTATGCAAAATGGTGTCAAGCTAGCTCCACTTATATAGCCTTGCATGATCCTTGGTGCCACTTTATTTTTGGTTTATAACGGGTAAGTCTAGCTGAGTACATTCGAGTACTCGGGGTTTATCCCACCATGTTGCAGGTGAAGTTCTCTGCCTGCAGAAGATGGTGGGCTCGGCGACACTATATAGTGTTCTTATCTATATGCTTTTGATAGAGGGTGTCACGTATGCTAGCAATATATTTGGAACTTATATTATTGTAATTAGTTGAAAGCTATGTTGTTTTCACTAATCGGTTTTGAAACCCAAACTTGTATTATTATTTGTGAACTCATTATAACCATTATTTTTGCTGCAACTCTGTGTATATAATGTGTATTTGCTTAATCGTGCGACCTTGGTTGTGATGTGGATTTACCAATGTCCTTCATGACACTCAGTGGACTACCGGGTTTATATAAGTGAAAGTATGTGCGCGTCAACGTGTTAAACGAGGACAACCGTACTTGATCTTGTATAAATTGGGCGGTTCTATCACACCTACCCTCAATGTAGGAGTAGTGCATATGTGGGTGGTGTGTACGTGATCTTGATTTTAAGAGCATGATAAATCTCTCATAAGGGTCAATAAAGCTTGACTGAACTCAATGCAAAGCAAGCAGCATATATGAGTGGAAGTTTTCCAAGCCTAAATAACTGTATGGCTCTGATGGGAATTCAAGCTTTGTCATACAGGAACTCATCATGTAAAATTTTTGTGTTTTTCAAAAGATAAATCTCTAGAACTTTAGTGTCACTTGGAACAAGATAAACAACAGCTCAGACCATCTCATATCATATCCGTCAATTACCTAGACTTAGATCAAGTACATGCTACCCACGAGTTTCAAGTTCAGAGTAAACCCTTATGTCAAAACAATCTTATCCAAAACTCAAGAGAATTCAAGGCTGAAAGCTAGGTACTTGAAAAGAATTACAACAGAGCAACTATTCATCATTTCCATTCAAGAGATTATTCTGAGTCCTCTTTATTTTATTCAGCTCTTAAAAACAAACTATCATAGACACTTTTTTATTTTGTTTCTATTTTTAGATCACACATTATTACTATAACTATATATATTTATTATGAGGATAACTTTTTATTTTGTTTTCATTCATTAATTTTTTTAACTATATAAAAAACTAAAAAACTAAAACAAAAGGAGAAAGAATACTTACCTAGATACACGGGAGTGCTTCTCCCCCAAGCTAGCTCTTTCGGTGAGGGTTCGGTGTCTTAAGTCCTTTGAACCAGACTTCTCCTAGTGAAGTTCATTGATCGCATACTTCGGTTTGTTCTAAAGACAAAGATTCTTGTGATGACGCCTCTAATGGTGATGTCACCTTCTTCCGCCAAACCCATCTTGATTTTGAGTTTTGATTTTGGCTTGACAGGTTCAGGACCTTCACTTGTAGAAGTTTGGGGAATCGACTGTCTTCCCCCACACTTTGCTTGAAGTATGTCCTACTCATAAAACAAGGTAGAGATCAAGTGCATGTGCTCTATTGGTGGGAAAACACCAACAAAACCAAAACTTTACTTATTCTTCTCTAACCTTAGGCACATTGAACAAGATGAAGTTGACATTGTGTGTTTTGTTCAATTATGTCATTGGTGATAAGATCAAAAGATTGAGCATGAGTGTAGCATTTAAGTACATTTAGCAAAAAGGGTTGAATTTCTTAACCTTGAAAGGATTGTCTATCTATAAATCTTTACATGATTATGACTATCATCTTCCAGAGATAAGATGTGCAAAGTTTTAGATCATTTGGTTAAGGCTATGAGATCAAGAAAAAGGTGCTAGGAACAAGCTCGAAGAACTAAACATGTTGAGTTAGTCAAATTGGATCGAGTAAGTTGTGACTCAAACATGTTTGTTTATTATTTAAGTGCCTACCAGAATCAAGGGAAAACTTTTTTAAATAATGGCCATTTACCTTTGGATGTTACCTTTGTAATTGGGGCGTGGTAGCATATGATGAAGGGTAGATGACTCATGATGGTCCTTCCCTTTTTGCTTGAAGTTTTCCTTGTTCGGCTAGCCTCACAGTTATGAGCTTCTTGTTGCCTAGATTGCACCCTTTCTTTCTCATCCTTTTGTCATGCCATCTTTCTGCTCTTCAATCTTTTGACACCCTGTTAGACCTTCTGCCTCACTCATTGTTTAATGCCTACAAAGGATTTGTGGACAACACATACCCAAAGGAATATACAATTTTGAAACACGTGTTGTTTGTCCAGAATTTTGTAGTTTTCATCTATGCTAATGAAAAGATGGTTTTAGGATTACTTTAGCATAGATTTTGTTTACCATGTTCTATACAAGCATGGCTTAAGGCAAAGGTAACTTGCAACAGAAGACAAAATGAATTAATTTTGATACTTATAGTTCTTCCATCCATGATGAATGAATTGTGTCTTCTTTGCGTAATGTTATTAGAGTTCATCATGTGCCTTGCTTCATCTTTGATTTGAATTCATCTCATGACTTACCTGAATTGAATTAAGAGTTTTCTGTAGGGGTTTGTCCAACAAAATATCAAGTATCTGCTAAGGCAATTTTTAATTCAATAACCAAACTGGACTCCATGTTTAATTTGATTAAGGAAGACATTTTAACCTAAGCACCTCGCTTAATTTAAAATGCCTTTGGAAGTATGTCGAGTACTTCCAAACCAAAACTTACTATGGCAGACAAAGGTAACATGAAAGCACTATAGAGATTTACTCAAACAAAGATGAAAGAACACGAATGTTATTTAACAAATTGAGCATGGCTTAAAGGTAGAGACGGTCAAAATTAGCAACATGGCATAAGATTTTTTTAGAGAAGGTTATCCCTACACTTAAATTTTGCAAGGCAAAATCAAGTTTGGATGGATATGATTCAATGTTCCAAGATAATTGGTTGGGCATACCTTGAGTCGTCATCCTTCATTCTTTTCGCTTCAAACCTAAAATGGTTAGTGACAAAAATACCCAAAAGGAATATTTTCACAACTATGTTTCTATGCTTATTTCACAAGGGTATCACAACAGAAGGTGAAAACTCATATTATCTTCCAAAAGTGCTTGCTTTAGGACAAAAGCTCATCCTCGGGAAACCATCTAATTGCGCTTCTAATTGGTGAAGTGGTTTCCCCTCCAACACCAATCTTCATGTACCTGTCTCAAGATTCATGCCAACGAGATTTTCAATATTTATGATAAACATATGCATCTACAACCACCCTTTAAAAGTCTTTATGAACAGGAAGCATGAGGAGGTAGAAGATCTCATGTGTGGCAATGTTGGAGAGACTAATTAATTCAGGAGATTTCTCATGTGAGCATGGATTTGATGAGGTGTTAATGAAATAACTTCCGTGCCCGTCGATGTCATCTTCCTTTTCAAGCTCTAGGGGTGTTTCTTCATGAATGTCTATAGGCAGAAACATTGTCTCCATCATTCCATGCCTATGATATTCATTGAACATTTTATTGTACAATATTTTCCATCTATTGGTGGCTCTCGGGTTGATCTCGTCTAAGGCCTCCTCCAAACTTGGATGAGTCATGTTTATAAAAGAGATTGATTTAAGATCACGGTTTGAATCTAGACCAAGTTTGGATTCTACCCATAAGGCTTCATCCTTGTCTATCCATTCTTTAGCAATGGCATATGTGTTCTTAATACATTCCAGCCAATTCTTAATACATTCCAGCCATTGTCGTTGCTCTTCTTGGTCATTTTCGTGGTCTTCATGACTCCTATGCTTCGATTGTCTTAGTGGATTTCTAGGGTCATCATGAGACTTAGGATAAAGAGCATAAAAGGGATCATCAAGGTCAAGGATGGGTTGAGAGAAGGATTCAGATAAAACATCTAATGTGGGTATAGAAGGGGAGAAGATAGGAATGGCTTCCAAATGACTTGGCTCTCCTTCTATGGTTTCACTAGACATGCCATCCTTGAATTCTTCCCAATGTCCTGTATGGGAATAAGGACGCTTTCTAAGAGGTCTGTTCATGAGATGATTTGAATTATATTCGCTCAAAGGTTTCTTATGAAGGTGAGAATTTAAGCTTTTCCCAAAATCAGCATAAAAAAGATCATCCTTAATTTCAACAGGGATTCCCAAAGGTTGAATTCCTTCTTCTCTTGGAGGATTTTGGGGTATTGATGGTTTGGGATTGATAGCTAAACCTTGGGAATGGAGTGGTTGTGATTTGGCTATCAAAACTTCGTCTTCTTGTTTGGGAGATGATTCCTTCTCTTCCTCGGGGAGTTTATTAGGAATGCTAGTGTAGGGAGTCCTTCCACTAATTATATCAAGCATAGACCTTGCTTCACTAGCAAATAAATGAAGGAAAGCTCCTCCAAAGTCTACATCAAGGGATTCCATGGAATCCTTGCTAAGACCCATGTAAAAATATTAAAGAAATATAGGGTCTTGAATGGGAAGGTCCGGGTCAGTGATGATGAGTTCATTAAAATGATCACTTGATGTACCAAGAGATTCTTCTTCTAGTTGTCTAAAATTTAGAACCTCTTTTCAAAGGCTAACCACTTTAGAGATGGGAAAAAACGTAAACAAAATTTAGAGCATAGCGTTTCCCAATCTCCTTGCATACTTCCTATGGTTAGACTATACCATTGTTTAGCTCCTCCCGTCAAAGAGAATAGAAACAACTTCCATCTTAAGGTCTTATCAGACATGCCAGCGATACACAAGCATGCATAGATCTATTCAAACTCTTATAGGTGCGAGTATGGGTTTTCATTGCCTTCTCCCGAGAAGGATTTATCCCAAATCAGTTTTATTAAACACGGGCACAGCTCATAACTAGGTGTTATGATAGGCTATGAAGATTCTGGTGGCTTTAGGCTTGTGCTTGTGGGTTTAGCATATTGACAAATAGGAGTGGAATCCATGTTGAAAGAAAAAGTAAAAAAAGAAAGAATAAAAGATAAAAGGTTAAGCTAGGCATGTAGTTAATTCAGCAACCATTTCCCCAGCAAAGGCGCCAGAAAGCTTGTTGGTATATTTTAGCACACACAGATAAATCCACAAGTGCATAGATACCGCTGCTGTTTTCACCCAGATGTATTCCATGTATCGTATCCATAGGAAAACGTGTGAGACTAACTATGGTCTAACTTAACTAAGGGTAGCAACAAGGTTAGGATAAATAGGAGCGTAGAGAGGAAAACATCATTTCTCTAATTCTGATTTGGGTAAGCTATGTCTTCTACTATTCAACTAGGGACATTACTAGAGAAAGACACCAGCATAGGATGCTTTCCTTCGCAACCACATCCTACGTGCCCTTACAAATAGGAGGTGGACTACAGAGGATTCAACGAGGCTATAAGAGTCACCCTCGTGAGCTACCACTGATCCGAAATGCAGGATGCATCTATGATTAACGTAAGTCTAAGCACCATGCTTACACTTATGATTAATACATTACTCCCCCTAGGAAGAGAATAAAGCACTCAAAAGTGTCGCAAACCTGATAAACAATATAAACAAGATGCTTACTTGGATCAGAAGTTGATTACCAAAGAAATCTCAGAGGCAAGCTCAGATAGAACTTGGATCCACCAAGGTACAAGCCATAGAGAGAGCACCGATAGACCGGCACCTTCTCCAAACTCTTCCCTCACTCTCTATCTCACTATTATTTACAAGACTAGATCCTAAAGAGGACTAATCTTCTCTTGATAGCTGGCTCTGATCCTGACGAGGAGAATATGAATTAGGGTTTTAGGATGGCTTTAGGGAGGGGGGCAGGGGCTGGTATATATAGTTCAGAGCATCAATTCTAGACCCTCGGATAAAACCGACTTCAAAGAACAACATAGATGCAATCTAGGAGGCGGTGGAGAACTGACATTCAAAGGAGGGGCTAACAAGTGGGCCTAGGGGGTCAAGCAGCCCGTAGGTAGGGCTGGCCAGCCCCACATGGCAGCCACCTACCTTCCACTTCGATGGAGTCTCCTGAAGTGTTCTAGAGTCTTCCCACGCTATTTACGCGACAGAATTCTATGATTTCCTTTGATGAATAAGTCCTCCTTAGCGGTTTTCTGATTAAATCCTGCTGAAAACATAAATTCATCAAAACTCATGGAATTTATTTGTTTAAACCCCCTAGACCTATATTGGTGATCCTTTTTATGCATTTATACAAGTTATGTTGATGGTTTATAAAGCATGTTAATGACCGTCAACACCCAACCATGTCTACAAGTTGAGAAAGGCTTTTATGGCTTAAAGCAAGCACCTAGAGCATGGTATGAGAGATTGAGGGACTTCCTACTCTCTAAGGGATTCATTACTGGCAAGGTTGACACCACTCTCTTGACCAAGAAAATTGGCAAGGACTTGTTTGTGTTGCAAATCTATGTTCACTACTAGAAATATCAACTTCTATGACGATCAGCTTTCATCACTGAATGAGCCAAATTCATCATAATTTCAGTTTTATGATGAATTTATGACGAAAAATGGTTCATCATAGAAGTCACATCATTCTTGCAATTCTATGACGATTCTAGAAAATTGTCATAGAATTGGATAGATCTATGATGAAAACTGGTCGTCATAGAACTGCTTTGGCATGCGTGACAGGGGGCAGCCATGCTGGCGGGTGCTTTTGTTGGAGATGCTTTCCACGTGTACATTCTACAACCGGTTGCATTGGAGATGGTTTGGGTATGTGTCACCTTCTTATTGCACAACATGGCCATCTCTTGTTCTTGCACGTTTTAGGTTCTTACTGGACCATGTGTTGAGACCCTATTGTTCCACATGTTAGTCTTCTATTGGCACATGTGTCGTGTTACGGTTGGGTCACGTGTCACTTCTTTATTGGACCAAGTGTCGTATTTTTATTAGTCCACGTGGCTGACCACAATACCTCGCTTGTCTTTCTTCTACTCGACCACGTGTCTCGATGTTGTAAGTCCACACGTTAGTATTTTATTGAGACATGTGTCACGTCCTGAGCTACCCACATTTCTTTTTCTAATTTGACTACATGGTAGGATGGATTTGTACCACGTATTTTGTTTGTATTGGCCCATGTGCCCTATCATGGCTATTACATGTGTCATTCACTGTTTTGTCCACGTGTCAGATTCTTATTTAACAACGTGCCTATGCCAAATCTACCACGTGCACACCAAACATTACATTAGAGAAAATGATTTTAGATCTACACTACTGCACAAAATGACTACATGCATAATTATATTGAACCTGAATCAAATAACATCAGTTTAGCTTAGCAGCAAACCACTAACAGAGTTCACATATCAAGCCACCAAAATGTCACATCAAAACAACAAATAAACCACATGTTCACTGCATCAACATGACTGAGTTACCAGGACTTAAGAGAATGATATGCGCACGGAGCTTATTATACTCCTCCTATTGCTATTTCTTGAACTTGTCAAACTCCCTATCAGTGTTTTCTGCTTTCCTCTTCAGTTGATCCACTTGTTCAGCGAGGACAGCTGAACTTTCCTAATGAGCAGCAAGCCATTTCCAAAGTCTAGAGCAGCTTGTCCTAATACCAGTATTCTTCGAAGAAAAGGTGTTGCAGCTGGCCTAGGAAAGGACCTTGGAAACAACATCAGCAACAGGTTCTGGTCGTATAGTTTCCATAGCTTTCGACAAAAACCAAGGAGTAAACATTAGGAAGAGGACTTAAATTGCAGAACCAAGAGATTATTTCAGGACAAGTAATGCATAGGTCTTCCTCAGTTTACTGCCGATAGAGATTCATAAGCACAATGCATAGGTAACATATTAACTGTTGTAATATTACAACTTCAAAATGATGGTGCCACTTTAGGCTCCTCCTACTTTTCCTTCTTTTATGCCAATGGCTTTAGCAGATTTCAAGGAAAGCAAATGAAGGTACTTACCACTACTTCTCTTGCAGCATCACTCAGTCCTGTGTTGCTACTGGTATGGAAGTTATTGAAGATTCCCACTGCATCAACATCTTCACAAGGTCGATCATGTTCTTCAACGAGCACTTCTTGATCATGTCCTGTGTCCTTCTTGTTTTTGTCCTTCTGTTAAAATTGCACATGCCTTTTGTTGACACAAAAGGCATTGCATATTTGATATAAAAAGAGTAACACAACCATCACTTATATATGCTTGTAGGTGGGCAATATAGGAGCGAGAAAAGAGAATCGGACTTTCTCGTGTGTGCATTCAGAAAAGAGTAGTACACATTGTGCCAACGATTAACATTTATATAATGCCTGACATAGGTGAAAGTATTTAGTCATTGTCTAGCACGTTACAATCACATAGTTTTAGACCTTCTCGTGTGTGCATTCAAAAAAGAGTAATACACATTGTGCCAATAATTAACATTTACAATGCTTGACACAGGTGCAATCATTCAGAACAAAAATACACTAATAAGTTACTAAGTTACCTATGGTATTTCATATGTTTTGTGGATTAGTTGGAGGCCATTATGCATTACACTATCGATAGCAAGCAGATCTGGCATTAGGAGCCGCATCCACTCCTAGCACCAGGCCACGACCTCCTCCTTTGTGGGTTGCACATCGAACAACCAGCGGCACAACCTGTTGGTCCATTTCTCCATGAAGCGCTTTAGAACCTTGTTCATCATCAACTCCAGCGACACAACTAGCTTCCACCTGGTGAGGAGCATGTCAAACACGTCGTACCCTTCATTCGATGGGATGACACTAATGGCAATGAACCAGGACGCCAAGCGCGGTACAACGAGCTTGGCGACGAATGGCATCCACCAATCGGTCCCACCAAAAGCGAGCTCATACTACAGCACTATCTTGTCGTCGCAATCTGCCATGAAGAACCACCTACACAGAGCACTCGACCCCTGTTTTCTAGGGAACTCACCCTGTAGGAGGTCAAGCATTTTCTAGGGTGAAATCTCAGACGCACACCTCATCTAGTCATCAACCCATGCATCCGTAGCTACCATTCCTCTCAGCGGTGGCTTGTTGCGGACATTTCCAAGTCCACGCTTCAAGTAAGGAATGATGACACCATCGACAAACCCATTCCAAACGTTAGGCCAAGCCGCTTGCTTCCATGGCAGCACAATGTTGTATTTTTTGTGCGCGTTTTCACTAATACACTTCAATAGGAACTTCTAGATTGCGGTCAGCACCTTGGTGAGCATTGGCTGTAGCAATTCCCAATCGATGGTCAACACATCCATGTATGCAGAAATACGTTAACTGGAACAATCTCCAAGGAAACATCATACCTATCGGTAACGTTGGACAGTCCGAGCAACACTACATCATGCGGGAATTCCCTAGCATGAGGGAACTCTGGCGGTAGGTTGTGCAAGAACTGTACCAATTGTTCCAACTATGGGAACCTGGTGGGAGTCCACGTCTCCTTCAACCATTTCATAATGGGGTCGACCACCAGTTCAATGAGCGGCCCAGCATATGGTGAGGAGGCAGACCCATCATCCACTAGTATGTACTTGAGCTTGCTCACCGCCTCCATCTTCCTGTTCGGCTGCTCCAGCAGATCATACCACATCAACTGCTTGAACGTCTCTTGCATGATAGGGACCAACATCTTGCGCACTGTGTTCGGTAGGGACATCTCCTTGTAATAGGAGGCCAGTCAACAACTTCGTGAACTCACTAATAACCATATTCAAGACGACCTTGGTGTAGCTCTCCTATGGGCTTGGTGGTTGCATGACCTCATCATCATGAGGACTCAAATTGCTCGCGCCCTTGTCATCAAACGAGGTTGAATCATTGAAGGGATTATTGGCTGTAGGGACGATGTAGGAGGCATCGATGCAGTTGGTGCTGAGACCCAAGTACCTGTGGCACAGTCACACCTGGATGAGGTGGGCATCCCCTTGGTGGTGTAGTCTGAGGCCATGGCTAGCACTGTAGCCCATGCGTTCCATTCTCCGCTAAATTGCTAAGTTGTTCATAGCAGACGGTGTTGGCGCCATCGGATAGGGCGACGCTCGATGCATGCCTAGCGGAGCAGAATGGCCGAACAACGACACCAGGCCCTAGGAGACAAATGGCATGGGTCGCCTGTAATCAATGGCAGCAATGGGCATGGCATCCTCATTGGCAACCACGGCACCATCAGCATCGACAACCGCTGTGCCATCAGCATTGACAACCACGGCGCCAGGGATAGTCCCAGTGTTGTGCTCTACTGGCGCCATATGCTGGATGTTGCCGTTGGTGGGCTCGTCGGAGGCCATGGGAAGTGGCTATAGTTGTGTGGATGGATGTCAGAACAAAGTGGGAGGCGAAAGAAGTTGTGCACTACTAACTTTTTCACTTAAGTATAGGAATGTGTTGCGGTAGTTCCAAACATTAGATGGAGGATGATCAGTAACTATTGCATCAATGCGGTTGAATTGAGATTGGGACATGTCCATCGCATCGCCATGGGCACTGCAACGGTGAAGAAGCAGGTGTCACTGACATTGAGGTGGTTGCTTGCATAGAACTCGTCCCACCCGTACTTGAAGGATGTGTGCACTTTGTTGTTCATGTAGGTCCTCTTTGAGGCCACAAACTAGGACTGCCCAGCCATCTGTAGCTCAATGACTTGCCATTGTTGGTAGCCATGCGCTACCCTCAAAGTCCACTAGCATGTTTTTCGCCTCACACAAAAAAAGATTGATGAGAAAGACAACACTAGTAACTTGCGACATCGGTACGTTCTGCGTCTTGCGCGAGTGCTCACCAGATACTTCGCTTTGAGGTGGTACTTCTTCAAGATCACTACAAAACTCCTCAGCTCCATGATGGGTAGGGAGAGCTAACTATCGCCGGCCTCAAAGTCATGTGGGTACTGCTTGTGGTAGGTGGTAAGGTCGAAGACCATGACGTTAATCTATGATCGGCCGTCATACTGCAATACAAGAGAGAACCCATCTTGGAGGTCAAGGGCGTGGGCGAAGTGCTTCCATCCCCGACGGAGGTACAAGTGACCGCCATTGGGGAACACCTCCACCTTCCACCAGGCCAGACTCTGCTCGTCCTCTAGACAAAGCTCAAGTTTCCATAGACCTCCAATGGCCGGGGCCATTGCAGTTGGTAGTTTCTACATGCACAACGATCAACATAGCTAGATAGAGGGACAAGTTCATTCCCAAAGGCAAACCCCAGTAGATCAGATTCAGCACATAGAAAATGGGCAGTTACTCATGTTTCTACATAAAATCTAGGAAGAAGGATCTTCATGCAGTCCAGGTCAGCCTGGCTTGGTCCTGCCATGTCTTCTTGCAGCCTTGTCGTGCCAACTACAGAACTTGATAGTCTTGAGGAATCCTTACTGGTATGTCTCTGTTCTCGTTCTCATCTCGTGGGGGTGGCTTTCTTTTTCTGTGTTTCTGGTGTTGTCACAAATGCAAGGAGTGCACACAGTGTTGGGGCATCAGGGCACCCACAATGGCTGACTCATAAGCTGACTCTAAGCATTTTTTTCATATTTCAATAGAAGAAAGAGAAAAGCTAGCTCTTGATCAAGAGCTAGGCTCATACACACATTCTAAGATCATATGAGAGTGTCATGTGGTCCTAATCATACTATGAGCTATTGCTAAGAGCTAGCACTATTGGAGAGATTGGCTTAGAGCTAGTAACTGACATACCATTATGGGTGCCCTCAGTGGAGGAGCTAACATGTACAGTAAAAACTAGCTCTGAGATTGACGCCATCTCATAAGCATAAATGGAGGAGATGTGCTCTGTTTTCATTAGTGTACGCTTGGGAACGTCAATACTCCTGCATCTCCGGTCGAACACGTCTTCTGCAGTATGACTAGTTGAGGTTCCTGAGGGAGTGCGATAGCCCATGAGGGGTGAAAAGACCTATCACCACAACACTAGGCTTTCAAGTCTCAACTGTGTCATGGTGGTCAATTAACTCTTGCCCAACTTTCATCCTACATTTACTTCGCTCTCAGCATCCGCGCAAGGATTCTTTGAGAGGAGCAAGTCTCAGCAACCAAAAAGTCCTACCACCATATATTTGAACGTGTCAGATAGTATTTGTGTTGTACGTATTTGTGCAAACATTTTCATTCACAAAGAAACATTTACCATTATCTCGTTGAACACATGATAGTCTAAGCATTGTAAATCTGACCGGGCCAGACACATCTCACTCTTGCCAACCGTGCAATGGTTGCTTTGTGCCTCGGTTTGGTGAACCAAACACGTATCAGTAGTGGTAGTAGTCATGAGTCGCTCTGATCATGCTCAAAATGAGTGGCTTTGATCCATCGTGAACCTAACTCATCTTATTTGCATGTGTCTGATAAAAATTGTTGAGCTTGTAAAAGCCATGCAGCGAGGAGTTCATGTGAACAAGTCTTGGCTAGATCTAATGCACAATAGAGGAGGCATAGATGTTGCATTTTTACTGCACACGCCAGAAAGTACCCCGCTATTCATTGGATCTATCGTCGGATAGTAAGTGTACCCATCTCTAGCTAGTCGCTGCATGTCTCTTCAAAAGAGAAATGGCTTACCAAAGCAACTCCTCTTCACTCTTCTATTTGTCCCTCGACTGTTATGTCTGCTTGGATAGGAGTGAAAAGACCTATCACAACCGCACTAGGCTTTCAAGTCTTAACCATGTCATGGTGGTCAAAATCTCTTAAATTTTAACTCCAGTCCAGCTTTCATCCTGCATTCACTTCACTCTAGGCAACCGCGCAAGGTTTCTTTGAGAGGAATAAGCCTGGCCTAATGCAGAACAGATGAGCCATAGGTGTTGAAAATTCTACTACACACAAGAAAGTCCTGCCACCTTATATTTGAACGCGTTGGATAGTATATGTGTCGTACTCATTTGTGCAAATGTACTCCTGGCCCCATGTCATAGATTAAGAAAAATGTTACTTTCTTTTAGGAATTATTAAATTAAAAGCCAAGGTGAACACGGTCACGAGACCATGCCCCTACTACTAGTAATAATAATATTGGATGAAATGATGAGTGATTGTACTCAATCACAAACTATGAAATTTTACTGCGCACGCCAAAAAGTCCACCAGACGCACAATTGATGTTGTCATGCCGAGACTCATGCTGTCTCATCAGCTTAAATGGAGTAGACGTGCTCTGTTTTTGTAACCGCCGATGTGATATGCTTGTGATTCCTGAGGGAGCATGACGGCACCCACCTCCAGGAAAGATAAATCTTCACGGAGTATCTTGCCTTAGAAGGCTTAGCATCCCTGTGTATAATTAAATCTTTACGAAGTACCTTGCCTTAAAAGCCCTAGCATCCCTGTGTATACAAAAAGCTTGGCCTCACCCCAATTCATATTGTTTACCATTCCACCTTCCATTGCACAAAATCCCTCTCCTCATCACCCACCTCTGCCACCCCGTCAGTTGCCATGAAGGCCGTCGGTGGCTCGGCTACAGTCCTCGCTTCCTCCAGTGGTTCGGCGGAGGCAAGGCCGATGGCGCACCCCGGGTTGGTGTTAGTGGAGGCGATGGTGATGTCTAGTCCCCATAGATCAGCGTTCCCATCATTGAGACTCACACCATCTCCTAGGCTGCTGCTCTCCATCGCCGGGTTCGGCCACCGTCACCGGATCTGCTCCCCATGTGGGCAGGTCACCTACACGGCTGCACCATCATGGTCCCCCTTGCCATTTGCTAAGGCCAACAACGAGGCTGAGGCTAATGATGAGGCCGAGGCTGACGACAAGGCTGACATCTTGGCTGAGGCTGACATCTTGGCCAACGCTGAGTTCGAGTCCGATGGCTCTCTAGGCTACATCACGATGGACTCGGAGGATGATTGTCTACATGGCTACGCAACTCCTGTTCTCCCAAGCCCAAATCTATTCTTGCGCATCAGCCCATATGGCGGCCTGGTGTGCCTGATCTGCCCCAACTGTAAGGCTCATGGTTGGATCGAGGCCGACGCTAGGGCACATGTGCTAGTGAGGGCACATGCCCCCCTAGATGGCTCCTACACCAATGATAAGAACGTTGCCCACCATCACACCCTAGCAAGGAACTAAGGCTGGATGGCCTGAAGGGATTGTCCGACCGCATTGGTTCACCATGGCGAAGAGGTTTCCTGGCTTCAACCAAGGCCAGTTTACTTTGCAGGCGTTGGATTTTGTTCGCACCTGTTGGTGCCCTTGTTTCATGACTTGCGTAGAGGTGTGGGATGGCACTCCTCATTAGTAGTATCAAGTCATGTAAACATATGTAGTTAGGACTAGTTTGCTGCTAGGTGCCATTAGAATTAGTATGAAGTCATGTTAATCATCTGTAGTTAGAAATAGTATGTCTAGGTAGTAGTTGGATGACTTTGAGTAGTGGGATGGCACTACTCTCCTCTTATTATTATGGCAGATGAAGGCATGGTTATGTAGGATGAACTCATATCGTTGTTGTAATCCACATATATATGAAGTCTGGTTTGTCGTTATCTTTCTATCTAGTAGCACTGATATCCTCTTATTATGCATGTAATGTGCACATTTGTACAAACATTTTGATTCACAAAGTATCGTTTACCATTATCTTTGTGCACACGTGATGGTATTAGCATTGTAAACCTAAATGAGCCGAACATATCTCAATCCAACCACGCAAGGGTTGCTTTGTGCCTTAGTTTGGTGAACCAAACACGTATTAGTAGTAGTAGTCATGGATGGCTTTGATCTGTGTTGAACCCAACTTGTCACTTCACTCCTCTGTAACCGTGCAAGGTTTCTTTGAGAGGAGCAAGCCTGGCCTAAATGTAGAATAGAGTAGCCATAGGTGTTGAAATTCTACTGCGTACGTATCTGTGGTGAACCCAACTCAACTTGTTTGCATGTATCTGATAAAATTTGTTGAACTTGTAACAACCATGCTGCGAGGTGTTCATCTAAACAAGTCTTGCCTAGATAGAAAGTCCGACGGCCATACATTTGGTTTCATCATGCTGGTTTACCATGGCGGAGAAGTCTAGTATGCTGCCTCGTGTGAAGTCATATTAATCATCTGTATCTAGAACTAGTATGTCTAGGTAATAGTTGGATGCCTTTGAGTAGTGGGATGGCACTGCTCTCCTCTTATGGTCAGATGGCACTATGCATTTGTGCAAACATTTTGGCTCACAAAGTAACGTTTACCATTATCTTTGTGCACACTTGATGGTCCGAGCATCATCCATCTAACCGGGCCAGACACTTCTCACACTTGCCAACCGCGCAAGGATACCTTTGTGCCTCGGTTTGGTGAACAAAAAATGTATCAGTAGTGGTAGTAGTCATGAGTGGCTTTGATCTGTGGTGAACCCAACTCATGTCTTCGATAAAATTTATTGAATTTGCAAGAACCATGCAGCGAGGAGCAGCAAGGAGTTCATCTGAACAAGTGTCGCCTCGATCTAATGCACAACGGAGGAGGCATAGTTGTTGCATTTTTTGCTGCACATGCCAAAAAGTCCGCCGTTGTCCATTTGATCTCTCGTCAGATAATAAAAAGTGTAGCCATCTCTAGCTAGCTACTGCATGCCTCTACAAAATCAACCAAGAGAAATTGCTTACGAAAGCAACTCCTCTTCACTCTTCAGTCTGCCCTCGACTATTGTGACTGCATTTTTGGAGTGAAATAATTGTAGAGGCTTTCCTCCTACATCCAATTTGCTATTGGCAACCACATAAGGGTTGCTTTGTGCCTCGGTTTGGTAAACCAGACACGTATCAGTATACGTACTTGTCATGCTAGTCGAACTGATTAATGACCTTGCCATAGTGGTTGAAGCATGTTGTGTGAAAGGAATGCTTTATGTCAATGGCTTATGTAGTGTATATGAACCTATAACAAGTACGAGCTGCAGTTGAATAGAATAGTCATGTACACAACAGACAGTCCACATAGTGCAGTACTGACTCTAGCAGACAAAGCCTATGTATCCGCTAAAGCACAAGTTTATAACAACTGAGCATACCAAACATGTTCAGAATACAAAGCCAGAAATCCAAAGCAAAGTGCAGTTTTAGAACACATGTTCTTCCGAAGATTATACATGAAACCTCCTGCAAGTCATCGTCATGTCCAGACATGTGATCTCTGCTGCTACAGTTACTATCATCACTGCAATACTAGTTTCCAATATCATCTTCATCCTCGCTGCCTTCAAGTATGCCAACTGCTTCCCTCTTATCTCTTAGAAGGTTTTCTAAATTGGCTTGAATGATAATGCTTTCTCCACCATGACTAGCTTCATGCATAACCTAATCACCATCACCCAGTAGGACTTCATGCTCATTGTTAGAATAGTGATCATCTTGGTGCACTACAGGCTCTATTTCATTCATGTCATACATATCCCTATGTTTGAACTTCTGCATGACCCACCAATCTTTGCTCAAGGAGGTGTCTTGCAGATAAAAAATCTTCATTGCCTATGTTGTGAGAATGAAAGGGTCATCCTTATACCAGAATGATTTAATGTTGATGGATCTGTAATGTCCATCATCATCAATGCCTACAGATTTCATAGTGTCATCTAGATTGTACCAGTTACAATGCAAAACAACCACCGTCCTATGGCTTTGTATGCTAGAGTTATACATCAACTAAATAACTTCTCTAAGGACACCATAAAATTCCACTAATTGGCCTTCATTTATGACGATGGTCATGACACCACTATTCTGTGTATGCAGGGATTTCTTATGGTCAATAGTGCTATACCTGACTCCATTAATACTAATAGTTGCACAAACCCAAACTCAGATATCATGACCACATGACAGTGCATGCAAACTTTCACTGACCTCTGTTGGTTTCTCTCTACCCAGCTCCCCGATCTGCACACAAACATGAAACCACCATCACCACTAAGTTGTCGTATAATTCTACCAATGATCGGCCAAATAGAGCTAAAATATGCTAATCACGTACATGAGACTTAAACCACGCTGGAAACTCTGCTGCTATCCTACTATCAACATCATCACTTGCCCCTTGTGCCTCTAAAATTTGTCTATATATTCTGTAGCACATATAAGCATTATTATTAGTAACATTTCGTATGTAATATAGAAAATAGCAAATCAGCATATAAAAATCATACTTACTGCACATATGGTCCAACCTCGTCATAGTTATTAAGCACATACCAAGCTAGCTTATTGATTTTGGCTTTATCCTTGATGTCCTTTACCCTAATCTGGCCAATGGGCTTGACACCATGCATGAAAATAGAGGTCTCACCAGGTACTGGCCCATCATGTGACATATTGTCGTCCCGGTTATATCTTGTTTTAACATCATCCATAAACCTCTCCCAAAATACCAACATCTCACTTTCTAAGTAAGCCTCCACAATTGATCCTTCAGGCCTGGCCCTATTCCTTAATAAATTCTTCAATGTGCCCAGTCGCTGTTCTATTGGGTATATCCATCTGTACTGTATGGGCCCTCTAAGAAGTGCCTCATCAGGTAGATGGACAGCCAAGTGCACCATAACATTGAAAAAGGCCGGTGGAAAAATCTTCTCAAGCTTGCATAAGATGAGTGGGATGTCCCATTTTAGTTTTTCCATGACTTCTTTCCTCAGAATGCTACTACATAGTTGCATGAAGAAGTTCCCAAGTTCTGAAATAGCTTCGTATACATCTTTGGGAACAAAACCTCTTAAGCCTGTAGGTATGATCCTCTGTAGAAGGACATGGCAAGTATGCATTTTTAGCTTGCCAACTACCTTGGTACCATCTGCACTTATGGATTTTGCTAGGTTGGTTGCATAACCATCTGAAAACTTGACACCTTTAAGGAACTTGAAAAATTCTGCTATATGTTTCTCCATCATGACATAGTGAGCTTCCAGGAATTTAAGCGAGGTGCATTACTGCACGCTGTGATATTGAGGCCTTATCTTTATATCATGTAAATCTATCCTAGCGTTCATTGTGTCCTTTGTCTTGCCCTTCACTTTCAGCAATGTCCAAAGAATGTTTTCACATATGTTCTTCTCAATGTGCATGACATCAAGATTGTGTGGCAGCAACAGTCCTTCCAATATGGCAGCCCCCACCAAGTAGATTTTTTATTATAAATCATTGGCTCTTCTCCACGCTTTCGTTTCCTTTTTCCACCATGCTTACTTGGGCAGACATCTTTCACCTTCTCGAGTTCCTCAAGGACCTCCTGTAAGGTGAACTTTTTTGGCACATCTCGGTCCTCAGTTTTTCTATCAAAATCCAAGCTCTTCCTCCAAGGGTGATCCCTAGGAAGGTAACGACGGTCACCAAGGTAGCCTAGCTACTTTCTTAGGCTCCTTGCCAATGGATTTTTGTTGCAATAAATACATGCATAATAACCTTTTGTAGTTTGGCCTAATAAGGTGCTTAATGCTGGAAAATCATGTATGCACCAAAGCACGGCAGTGCACAGAGTGAAGCCTTTCTTATTATCACGATGTAGTACATGAAAAGTGTTGGCACCCTTCCATAGTTCTTTCAATTCTTCTATAAGAGGCTCCAAGAATACATCAAAATCCTTTCCTAGAGAGGTTGGGCCCGGGATCAGTAGAGACATATAACAATTCAATGGGTTCACATATTCCCATGGTGGCAGGTTCAGAGGCGTTACAAGAACATGCCACTTACAATATGTCGAGCTAAAGTTGCCAAATGGATTGAAACCATCTGTGGTGACAACAAGACTCAAGTTTCTTGGATCATCTGCAAAAGTTTTGTGCTTTCTATCAAAGTCCTACTATGCCGCCCCGTCTGCTGGATGGTTCATTTCACTAGTATTCTTCTCTCGCTTAGTCTCATGCCATTCGGCGTCCGCTGATGTTTCTTGAGTAGCAAAGATCCTCTGCAACCTCGGTATTAGAGGAAAATGTCTCAAAACCTTATGAGGAACATGTCTGCTACCATCTGGATCCTCCCATCTAGACTCTTTGCATTTTGGGCATGCTTACAATTCCTCACGATCACCCCAAAACAACACACAGTTGTTCTTGCACACATGGATACTTTCATAACCTTGTCCCAATTCTCCAATATATTTGTGGGCCTCCTCACATGATTTTGGTACGTTGCTACTAGGGAATGCATCTGACAACAATGCCAATAGTGCATCAAAATAGTTGTTGCTAACTCGATAGTGGGACTTGATATAGAGCAACCTGACAAGGAAGGAGAATCTTGAGAAGGTAGATCTGAAAGAAACTAATTGCTTCAACTCATCCAATACACTTTCAAACTTTGGGACTCTTCTAGCCCGCTCTTCATATGTCAACAGGTTTTGAACTAAATCATCAAAATCTGGTAATATGTTATCATCACGGTCCTCCTGCTCCTCCTCTACAATCCAACCATCATGATGAGATCCATGCACATCTAATGGCTCTATAATGTCAGTACCTCCTCCCTTTTCCCTATGATGAATCCCTGTGGTGTATGTGGGTGACATTCTGTTTATAAGTAAGTCGCCCTTCACCTCCTGCCAAGTTTTAACCACCTGGTTAAGACAATGTGTACACATGGTACAAGTGACACGCAAACCATCGGGTCCCATAGGTCGGATGGAGATGGAGAAAGGTTACACATGACACATAAGCGGTCAGGTCCCACAGGTCAGATGCAGAAGGACCGAGCGGAGACTTTTATGATAAATTGCAAGCGTCAAGTGACATGCAAGCCATTGGGTCCCACAGGTCGCATGGAGATGGGCCATCAGGTCCCATAGAGCAGATGGAGATGGAGAACAGTCCCACAGGTACACGTGATATGTAAGCCATCGGGTCTCATAGGTCAGATGCTGAAGGGTCCCGTAGGTACATGTCGGACGGAGAAAGGACTGAGCAGAGACTTTTATGATGAATTGCAAGCGTCATAGATGAGTACGTTGGATAGAGAAGGGTCCCAGGTACATGTCAGATGGAGAAAGTACTGTGTGGAGATCTATGATGAAGCCGATCATTACAGATCGAATATTGTTCATCACATATGTGTAATTAGTTCAATGACAAAGCTCTGTTCATCACAGTTTTAAAGGAGATCATCATAGATGAGTCACACGAGTGATCTGTGATGAAACCTTGCGCTCTTCTATGACATTTTTTGCGATGATGCCTAATTTCATCATATAAAGGGAGGGTTCTAGGATCGTCACCACCGATCTATGACGAAATAGAAATATTCGTCATAAAAAGCGCTCTTCTATGATGGTTTCGGATTCGTCATTAACATTTTTGTCATAGAAGTGGATACTTCTAGTAGTGGATGATGATATCATATTTGGATCAACCAATCAAGATTTTTGTGAGGAGTTTAGAAAGATGATGGCAAGTGAGTTTGAGATGTCCATGATTGGAGAGCTTAGTTACTTCCTTGGTCTTCAAATCAAGCAAATGAAGAATGGGACATTTGTGAGTCAAGACAAGTACATCAAAGATATGCTCAAGAAGTTTGGAATGGATGATGCTAAAGCTATTAGTACACTAATAGGGACAAATGAAAACTTGGATAGTGATGCTAGTGGCAATATGGTGGATCAAAAGATGTATCTGTCTATGATTGGAAGACTACTCTATGTGACCGCATCAAGGTCGGATGTGATGTTTAGTGTATGCATGTGTGCTAGATTTCAAGCCTCATCTAGAGAGAGTCATTTGAAGGCAATAAAGAGAATATTGAGGTACTTGAAGCATACACAAAATATTGGATTATAGTATCCCAAAGGAGCAATATTTGAGTTGATTGGATATTTAGACTTCGATTATGCGGGATGCATAGTTGAGAGAAAGAGTACATCGGGCATATGTCAACTATTGGAAAGATCACTTGTGTCTTGGTCATCAAAGAAGCAAAATAGTGTTGCACTTTCAACCATCGAAGCGGAGTACATTTCAGCCAGTAGTTGTTGTGCTCAATTACTTTGGATGAAGGCTACTTTGAGTGACATTGGAATCAAGTTCAAACAAGTGACATTGCTATGTGACAATGAGAGTGCTGTGAAGCTCACCAACAACCCATTTCAACATTCAAGAACAAAGTACATAGATGTCCGCCATCACTTCATAAGAGATCATCAACAAAAAGGGGACATTTGCATTGAGAGTGTGGGCACCGATAATCAACTTGCTGATATCTTCACCAAGCCACTTGATGAGAAGAGGTTTTGCAAGCTAAGGAATGAATTGAACATACTTTTCAAATATGTGTTGATGCATCCTCATTATATGACATGCCTCTCCTTCGAGCAAAGCAAGGTAAAGTTGATTGATATTTCATTCATCCATTGCTAAGGACTTGTTTAGCGCATCTAGTCATTCCTATCATGTCTTAGGCTCATTTATGAAAAATAAATGAATTTGATGCTTGTATGATACCACTATTGCTTGTTTGCTTGAAATGAACTAGTGGTAGCATATGACATGTTTGTGGGCTTGTGAACCTAGTGTTTGATCTAAAAAATGAGTTATAAGTGTTTAACTCAGTATGGTCAAGATAACCCTTGCAATGAGGTGTGAAGAAGCTTGCCATTGAATCAAACCAAGTTAAATACCTTTTGCAAGTGATCTAGATTGAAGCAAATTGGGCAAATGATCCTCACTTAACATGGTTTCACCACAACCTATCTAAAATTTGAGCTCACCTTTTGTGCTAATTGTTGACAAAGGGGGAGAGAAATTCACAAAGATAGTAAGATAGGGGGAACAAACAAATGAAATGACATTATAGCAAACAAATGAAATGACATTATAAGGGGATCAATTAAAATTTAAAGTACACAAGTAGGGGGAGCAAGCTCATAAACTTGTATGTTGCATTTGAATGTGCATTACATATGTTTGTTTGCATGCCATAAGTTCTTAAATTCCATTTCCATGCTTGTGTGGTATATGCTAGATTATAGAAAATGATTGATGAAATGAAAACTAGCATGCATAGGATAGCTAGATGATCCTTGATCTTTTACAAGTGGTACTAGAACCTTGCTTCTAATGTTGATCTCACGAGGTATCTAGTTCTTTGTGTTTTTCAAGTGATATCTAGCAAGTCATGGTGCTAAGGATGGTGTTCAAATGGCAACTCTGATTGGTATCATGCTTCAAAGGTCCATTCTTTACACCTTAGCATCACTTGGTAGCGATTACTCTCCCAAACTTTCCAATTCATGCATATGTGCAAGCTTTTAAATCCAAACTCTTAGCACATATGTAGGGGGAGCTAATACTACTAATTTGGGTTGATGAAACTTGTCCATAACCTTTACACATGGTAATATGTTTGGGCAAGCAACATGAATCCAAAAATATTTCACTGAATATCTTTGTAAATACGTTCTCATCAATTACCAAAAAGAGGGGGATTGAAAGCCCTAGTTTGATTTTGGATAATTGAAGAAACCTAGGACTAACCTTTGATCTAAGTGTGTGATTTAGATGAGGTAGTCTATTCCAAGTGGTGAAGCTAGATGATGGTCATGGTGAAGGTGATGGCCACAAAAGAGATGATCAAGTGCTTCACATTTGAAAAGAAGAAAGAGAAAAACAAAAATGGGCTCAAGGCAAAGGTATGTTGATAGGAGCCATTTTTGGTTTGCACTCAAGACACCATAGAGGGCGTGAGTGATTTAAGATCGATAGCCGTACTATAAAGAGGGGAAATCTTTGGCTAAGCGGTTATCGAGTGCCACTAGGTGACATGATTCTTGCATATGCATTTAGGAACCTAGTGTGCTAACTTTGACCCTTGTAAAATGCTTTGAAAAATGCTAACACATGTGCACACAAGTTCTACACTTTGTGGTTAGCAAGTTGGAAGCAAGGGCGAAGCGGTTGAGGAATTAGAAAAAGAAAAAGAGGCGAAGGTGTGCGACTAGACTCTGGTGCCGGGGTGACCGGACTTACTCAGGGCACGTCCGGTCATTTTTAGCGTGGTGGCGCTGCAGTTGGCCGAGGGTGAGAAGTAGCGACCGAGGCGGCGCTCAGCTTGGTGATCGGACACAGGAACCAACGTGCGACCGGACGCGCACGGCCTACGTCAGGTCAAGGCATGACGTACGCTGGTGTCATCACTCTGTGTGAGCGTTGTGAGGAATGGACGCAGGGGTGCATCCGGTCTTATGCGACCGGACGCGTCCGATCTTGAAAAATGCTCTCAGGGAGCTCTCTACATAGAAATCATCGTGACCGGACTCTATGGCATCGGCGTCCGATCATTCTCGAGAGGTGTGTCCGATCTCTATTTGACTCGAGCTGACTGTTAGTTACCGTTGAGATCGGGCGGCTGTAGTTCAAAGGCGGGGACACATGGAGGCCATCCCACGATCGGACAATGAGGCCGGCATGTTTGGTCATCCCGATCGGCGCGTCTGGTCAGCACGCAGAGCAGCCCCTTTTGACCCTAACGGCTCTATTCGTTTGAGGGGGTCTATAAATAGTGTTTGGCCAGCTTGGGGCTCACTCTTGGCATTTTGACATACTTTACATCCTTGTGAAGCTAGGCAAACACCTCCCACTTATTTTTATCATTGATTCATCATCATAGTGAGATTGGGAGTGATTCTAAGTGCATTTGCTTGAGTGATTGCATCTAGTGGCACTTGGGGATCGTTGTGGCTGTGGATTTCTTGTTTCTCTTGGTGATTGCCGCCACCTAGTCAGCTTGGAGAAGTGGAGGAGCTTCGGCATGTGTTGGTGATTGTTCGTGGCTGACTCTGGTGATTGTGAGGGTCTTGCACCTTTCCCGACGAAGAGCCACAAGGTGTAGCTCTAGTAAATCGCTTGTGTTATTGAGTTACCTTACTTGTGGGTAGGTTCTTACGGTGTTCATTTATTGAATGAGGTTCGTGCAACACTTCTGAGCCGCCGAACCACCAAGTGTTGGTCGATACAATGGGGACTAGCGTGTCGGCAAGCACGTGAACCTCAGGAGAAAAATCTTGTGTCTCTTATGTGATTGGATTTCTCTAGGTGATTGGTTGTCATCATATTGTGATTGGTTCATTCCTCGACATGGCGGTATAATCACCCCACTCAGTCCATTACTTTTTTGCAAACTAGTTGTAGCAAGCTCTTTAGTGTAGCTAGATTTGAGTGCTGACTTGGTAGCTTAGTTTCATCTAGTGGAGCTCTTTAGTGTAGCCTTGTTGAGAGCTCTTAGTGAGTAGTGACTTAGCCTCTTGTGTTCATAGAAATCATAACAACTAGAATTGTTGGGTAGGAGTCTTGCAACCCTTGTAGAGTTAAAGCAAGTTTGTATTTCGTCATTTAGTTTACTAACAAATTGCTCTAGTGGATTTATAGAGTTTTAAATAGGCTATTCACTCTCCCCTGAAGCCATATTAGGACCTTTCAAAGGGGTGGGGGTGCTTCTGGGTGCTCCCAATGAAGACAATGACTTTGGGTCATCGATCTCATCGTCGATGGCCGTGGAGAGGAAATCAATGCCTCAAGGTGATAAATCTGCATCCTATGTTGTACCCGACGATGCAAGTGTCGATATTTTTTCCTCGATTCAGATGCATTTTCGACTGGTTTCAAAGCGTTGGATCTTGCAACATGTCTAATGTTTTGAGGTTGGTCATTAGATTCAGCATAAGGCCTGCATTTTGGATCCTACGTTCGAGGGAAGCCATTGAACAAAGAAGACGATAGAAGAATCTAGATAAAATATTATGTATTTTTCATTTTAGATTTTTTATGTATAATTTGATAATGTACTTTGCCGAGTTTTAATACAATCCCCTTTGCCCTTCCCCATAAACAAAAGTCATTGCCGTTCACACCTACTCCCTCCGTCCGCTAATATTTGCACGTATACGATTCAAAAAAATTCCCAAAATAATCAGTCGAGATAGCCGGATGCAGAGCATAGTCTGACACAAAGTCTGACGCCCGGCACAGCTGTAGAGCTAACAGAATAAAAAACAGAAAGTAGATCATTCCACCACTTCCTGGCCACTCATTCTCTTTTCTTAAAAGAACGGACGCTCAGCCTTATCTATTCTCTCCGTCTCTCGATTGTTCTCGTCGCCGCTGCAACTGTTCCTCTTCCCGTCGCCCGGCTCTTTGGCCCCGTTCGCTTGGAAAAATTTAGAGAAATCTGGAGAAATTTATGAGAGAAAATCATCCATAAACAGTAAAATTCAGCCGGGACAGTTCTAGCACTATTCAGCATTATGTCAATATTGCCTGGCGCCGCCTTCGTCGGGCCTTCGCGGGGCTGAGGGGTACTGATCACGGAGGACCACACATTGCGCTGTCAAAACGTGCCAGCATGACTGCATGGTCGTCATTTTTTCACAAACGTACGTGAGCACATATTTTAATGACAGCATGGTCATCGTTACTTCACCCGTCAACCGTCATGGCCGCATCCATCCAGCGCCAAGACCTGGACTCCTTACCTCGTCGTCACTTCAAGTCCTCTCGCCCGGCCGAGCTCCGGTATACTTTCCTGTCACGGTTAAATGTACGTGGAAAGTATGTACCTGCTGATTGCTGTGATGAAATGCCAAATGATTTTTCCCTACAGGACCACGGCAAAGGATTAATCTAGAGGACCACGTGAAGGGATGGCGTCGCCGTCGGCCACCGTGCTGTGCACGGCCGCCGGCTCCTTCCGACTTGCACCGAACATGGTGGTGCTGTTCTTTCTGGCGGCCGCGCTACTGGCGACCCCGACGCGTTCGTCGTCGCCGTCGTCCCACGGCGCCTGTCTTCAGCAGCCCACCCTGACCCTGTGCTCCGGCCACTCCCCGGCCGTCACGAGCAGCGAGGTCACCAGGTTCCTCGCCGCCGTGTGCGCCGGCGCCTACGGCGTCGTGCACATGTCCCACAACATGTCCTCGTACGTCGTCCCCGAGAACCGGAACATGTACGGGGTCGCGCAGTGCCGCCCCGACGTCTCGGTCTCCGACTGCGCCGCCTGCCTCGCTGCGGCCTCCAAGCTCATCGCCGGGACGGCGTGCGCGGCGTCGGCGGTCTGGCACGACGCCTGCTTCCTACGGTACTCGGACCACGACCCGGGTCGATTCCGCGAGGACGAGTACACAGCGACCGTGTTCAACGCGAGCCGGGCGCTACAGCCACACGAGGGCTCCAAAGCGGAGGTGAGGCGCCTCCTCGCCACCGTGGCGAACAGCACGATGAGCAGCCACATGTGCAGCAGCGTCGGTGCCGGCACTGGGACTGCGTCAGGCGGCCGGATTTATGGACTCACGCAGTGCGCCGCGGGGATCTCGTGCGCCGATTGCCGCCGCTGCCTCCGCGGCGCCCTCGAGGTGGTGGACAGGGCGTACAACGGCAGCGCGGGGATGCAGGTGCTGCGGCTCAGCTGCATGGCCCGGTACGAGAGCTACCCGTTCTACAACACCGAGTCCCTGGCCTTGCGATTGCTCGCGGAGGCGACGAGCGTGAGCGGCACTGTTAAGGGAACTGCGACCGTTCCGGCTGCTACACCTGCTGTGCCGGCGCCACCTGGTGGTCGTAATCCACCACCGCCTTCACCGCCTGCACAAGCACGAGCACCACCTCCACCAGCATCCAGGACCACCGTCGCTAATGCTACAGTCGGATTTCCTCCCGGGGGTGGGGCTGGGGCTGGGGCTGCACAACCCACCCCAGCGCCCCCTGGCGGTCATACCCCACAGCCTGCTGCTGCCGCACCGAATCGTAAAAACTATTCTCATTATTGTAGTCTTACTCTATGCATCCTTCGCCTCCGTCACTCTCCAATTGTTTCTACTTCAGTGTGCTACTGTTCATTAACCCTGTTTCAGTAGTACAGGACTGCCGACTGTCTGTATTTCTACTATTCAATAGCTTTCCCTTTTGGTTTGTTTGTTATAGATCGAACGGCCACCGGATCATCAGAAAGCAAAGGGAAGGGAATGTCGAATAGATCCAAATGGATTATCATTTCTCTTGCAACAGGGTTGGCGATTGCCGCCATCATCCTTGCACTCACCATATGGTACTGTCGAAAACGGCGACCGGCTCAGAGAGGACATGTCATAGGTGATTCTAGCCGGCAGTCTTTTCTTTTCTTAATTGGTTTATTCTTCTCTTTAGTTTCTGTTTTGTCTTATATATGTCAACATTGACATATCACTAATTATTTCTAGAACCCCTTGTTTTGAATCGTCAAGTAGATGGCATGCCAGAGGAGACTATGCATGACCAAGGAAATAATAAGCATTTGAGCAGGGAAGAAGACGATGACGACGGAGGACGAACGAGCTGCCAACTCTACAATTACCAGGTTCTTGAGGCTGCTACATGTTGCTTCTCAAGTAGAAACAAGCTAGGGAGCGGTGGATTCGGAACAGTATACAAGGTAATAGTTACCAAGAACATGTTTATCATTAATTCTAGTTTAATATTAGACAAAGCTTAGCTTGGAACATAAGTAATGATGGGAGAAGTGCAGGGCACGCTTGAAAATGGGAAGGAAGTAGCAGTGAAAAGGCTCAGGGATTCCAAGAGGACTATACAAGAACTTGAGAGGGAGATCTCCATTGTGGTTAACTTGCGCCACATGAACCTTGTGAGGTTTTTAGGGTACTGCTTCCAAGAGGAAGGGAGGTTCTTCATCTACGAGTACGTACCTAATAACAGCCTGGATAAATTTTGGTACAAAGGTAAGTTCATTTCTCCCACTATGAAATATATATATATATTACCAAGGAGAAAACACCCAAACAATTGGCTTGCAATTGCAGCATCTTTTCAAGGTGAGAAGCTAGAGTGGGCTACGTGGTTCAACATCATCTTAGGGGTTGCTCGTGGCCTCCGGTTTCTCCACGACAAGGGGATCATTCACCGGGACCTCAAGCCACATAATATACTTCTCGACGATAACTTCAACCCAAAGATTGCCGATTTTGATCTCATGAGAATGTACGATAAAGAGAAGACTCATGAGAGCACTGAGAAGGTCGCTGGAACATTGTAAGTACATCAGCAATCAACGCTCACAACTACACGCTTTGTTCATGCCTTTTGAATTTTATCTGACTAGTCAAACAACCCCTGCATATGTAGATACATTACATAAGTATTAAGGGTTTCATAGATAAACTTAGTATATGTTATATATTTATTTCCTAAGACAATACAAATGTAGATACTCTACAATCTTTATCCGGTTGTGATACATTTACAAACTACTACATATGTGTTTTCATCCTTTTGCAATGCACTATGTGGATTTTAATACTCCATCCGTCTCCAAATAAATCAATTCGTAGAATTCATGCAAGTCAAACTGTCTTAAATTTGACTAACTTTATAGGAAAGAGTAACAACAACTATGGCATAAAATAAGCACATTATGAAAATATATTTTATGATATATCTAATAATACTAACTAGAAGCATACACCGCGCGTTGCCGCGGGAATTACGGATTAGTGGATTGCGGAGTATGATGACGTGGACAACAAAATGCTTATATGTCTTGTTGACGTGGGCATTACAGTTGCATGTGGATTTTAATTGTAAGCTCATTATGAAAATATATTTTATGGTATATCTAATAATACTAACTAGAAGCATACACCGCGTGTTGCCGCGGGAATTGCGGATTAGTGGATTGCGGGGTATGATGACGTGGACAACAAAATGCTTATGTGTCTTGTTGACGTGGGCATTACAGTTGCATGTGGATTTTAATCGTATGTGATAGTGGATTGCCTAGTTGGGCAGCTTCCATGTTGAGATAAATAGCTAGTGGGGTTTTGCTTAGTGGATTTTAATTGTATGTGATAGTGCACTGCCTAGTTGGATAGCTTGCAAGTTGAGATAAATAACTAGTGGGATTTTGCTTTATAAGAGTATAAGATTTAATATCATAAATCTTGAAGAGTTTTTCTAGAAATTCGGTTAAAGTTTGACTTAAGACAACTCTAGAAATCTATTTATTCAATGACAGAGGGAGTATGTATATTTAACTGAAACCTTATCTTAAGTTATACCAACTCTTGTTGCATCCATCTTTGTAACATTATGAATTTATATTCTAGTTTTCAACTTTTGACAATCTCATTTGTTGTTTCAATTTTTCTATCCACAGGTTAAGTTCAAACTCTAGTGCTCAGTATTGTTTCTCTTTTATATTTTATTCAAAAAATAGGTTCTAGTTCTTGGACTCCACTCTTAGTTAGACATAGGCGGTCGTTTAAGCCTGCACCATGATACTGAATATGTTATGGTTACGTTGAAATTAAGAGTAGTATAGAATGGTACCAAAGATGTTATGTCTAGTTGAAATTAACAGTAGTAGAAATGGTATAGTTTACAAACATATATAGTGTTTTATGGTTATTTAATTATTTTTTGTAATAACTTATGTCGGTGATTAGATGTACTTTTTATAGATATTTTAGTTTATGTTTTATAATGACACATTTGGTAATTTAGAACGAAATTGAAGAGGTCACTTTATATTTCAAAGTGGCAAAGGTGGGTAATCTAAAAGAAAAACTAGGGGTTCATTTAATATATTTCTATAATGGTAGATGTTAGTTGTTTAGATGTAGATTTATGGGTTACTTATGCTTTCGCATAATGGTAGAAGGAGGTTATGTTTTTAGAAAACAAGACATATCCAATGGCTATTATTCTCGATGATGATTATAGTTAGCCATATGTTTCTGATTATTATGATAATATATAGGATTCCTTTCCAATCCGCCGTCTTGTGAAGACACAGGCAATTAGCTAATAACACTTGAATTAATGATGGTTGAAATAACCTTCTACGATGCATAGTATCATTCTTTGTGTTTCATATGCACTCATTGTATTTAGTTCCATGAAAAATTAAGACTTGAAAACAATTACCATGAGGTTTCATCTAGATGATATTTATGTCATCCTCCCTTCTTTAATACTTTGCCATGTTATCAAAATTGTTTATGTAGCACCCTTTTAAATGAGAATTGAACTCCATTAAGAGCGGCCTAATGTGGAGGTTGCATCGAGGGCCGCACATTAGTAATATTAGGCCATGTGTTGTCAGATTTGTCATTGCACCATTGGAGGTCTTGAATACGAATTTAGTTGAAACATAAGGTTAAGCTATGTAAGCTTTAGTCGCATCACTTGCTGTGATATTATGCATCTATAATTTTTTGCTTTCAACTTTTGATCTTATTAATTCTTGTAGTGTTTTTAGATTTGAAAAATCCCCTCGAACTTCAATACCAGACAACATACACACCTTAACTTTAGAATCAGACAAAATACCTCTTCGTCCTAGTTAATCATTTCAAACTGGTTTATTGGGTGATTTTGCTATGTGGTAGTGGAGCCCACCTAGAATTTTGTCTCTTTTTCTCATATAAAAGAACATAACTTTTTCATATAAATTCATATGAATATAAACTTTACTCCCTCCCTCGAAAAGACTACCATTCTAGAGTTTAAATTTTGTCAAAAACACACACGCATACTCTTGCATGGGACCACCGGTAGTAGCACCCCACGAAGTATCCATCTATCTCTTGTAAAAAACAAAACTGGTGCACGCGTGGAGGCCTTCTCCTCCACTCGTTCCGCTTCAGACGCCAGTCGTAGCCCACACGCGGCGCCACCCAAGGGGCGGATCCCATGCCCACCCGGTGGATCAGGACGAGACTGATATTTACAGGGGTATTTACGTAATTTTCTATGATTCTACGATTGCATTTTTTATGGGACGAAGGTCTACAGTTTTATAGTTGATAATTTTTGTTTAATATATTTTAGAGGATCAAACATTCATTTTAAGTTATCAGATTTTAAAGTTCAAATTTTAAAAATTTCAAAAGATCTTAGATGTTTGACATAGTGTATACCAAAGTTGAAGTTCCTTGTAATATATACAACTTTAGTCGATAACTTTTTTATCTGAAATCATTTAGAGGTTCAAATATTCGTTTTAAGTTTTCTAATTTTGAAATTTATTTTTTAAAAATTTTCCAAACGACCATTGATGTTGATGTGGTCTAGACCAAAGTTGCAGCATTTCTTTGACGTACCTCTCTGTTTGTTGTGAAGCGGGTACATGGCACCAGAGTGCACATCCGGCCGAAAGTTGCTACTTTCGATCAAGTCTGACGTGTACAGCTACGGGGTGTTGGTGCTGGAGATCATCACCGGCCACAAGATCTACACGTTCGAAGGCCAGGACTCTGAAGGCCTCGTGGAATACGTGAGTAGCTAGTGCAGAAATCTTGTTGGCATATCTTTCCCTTCCTAGCTTGGTTCATAAGCTAATAAGGTTAGTAACCGTGGTCATATATGCGCGTGCAGGTGTGGCAGCACTGGACGGAGAAGAGAGGGAGCGACGTGGTGGACGACGACTTGGGCGTGGAAGGGCAGGAGCACGCGGCACGGCAAGCGCTGCGGTGCGTGCACGTCGCGCTCCTCTGCGTGCAGTCGGATCGAGCAAGG
The DNA here is from genome assembly GCF_019320115.1 of Miscanthus floridulus. NCBI lineage: Eukaryota > Viridiplantae > Streptophyta > Magnoliopsida > Poales > Poaceae > Miscanthus > Miscanthus floridulus. The sequence continues at coordinate 36,744,935 of NC_089590.1, read as the reverse complement.
CGGCCAACCATGGGGCAGGTCATCGCCATGCTTAGCAGCCACGACGGGGCCGAGGAGCTGCCGGAGCCGTCTCTGCCCGGGTACATCGTCCGTCCAACAGCGGCGTCAGGTGTCCAGCTGTGCTTCGGGTGCAGGTAGCCCCGCCGGGTGACTTACGAGCCATGACCAGTCTCAACAATAACACCCAAAATACAAGACTTATTCATCCTTTGATAGCGCTACAGGCAAAAGATTAAATACCTATTCGACATCTTCTCCAACAACGAGATCCAAAAAAGAATCTTTTCTATAAATGGGTTTCTAAAAAAGAGGATGCCCATATTTGGACTGTGCCTCTTAGGCAACCCAAAATAGATCTCTCGTATATGTACTCTGTTGGAGGCTAATTTTGACTCTCTTCCTACTCATTTTAGGTTTAGATATCCATATGGGTTCCTTGTTGGAAACCGTGTAAGATGTGATCTGACTGGTGGTATTTGGTTGGTCAAAAATTCTGAAAAGCAGAATATGACCAAAAAAATATATGTTCGGCTAAACTTAAAGCCAGCCATTTGGGAGAATGTGATTCAGTCGAGTAAGAGTGTGCATTGTTTGACCTCTCTACTGAATTCTTCTATTTTGGATGGATATGAAGAGAAATGGTCAAACTCGTAGTTGGGCGCGCCAAGCTCAGAATTGTGTGATCGTGTGTGCTTGTAGTTTTAAAGGGTTCTCAGAACTTTCTTAAACTAAACTTCGTTTGAACTGATTTTTCTTCTTCCTTTTCATGCTAGATTTTCTTAAATGAGAAGAGAAACAGGGCATAGCAAAAACCCAAAATTCAGGAGCGGCAATGACGACGCTATGCCTGTGCTTCGACAAGTGCCAACAGCAAAGCAAAACCAGCGTTGGGAAGAGCTCAGCTTGAGCTTGCTGAGGCCTGATGATATCGTATAGGCGGCAGGTGTCAGGTATGTCGCTGACATTGAGGCCAATGCTTGCCCAGAACTGTTGTGCAAAGGGGCACGTCCGGATCAGGTGATCTTCAGTTTCTGAGGCGCCGAGGGCAGATTGCACACGAGTCGTCATCGAGGATGCCCTTTCGGCTTTCGCTGGAGGTTGGCGCGACACTGGAGTCGGCTCTGTGGAGCAGCCAACCAAAGAATTTCACTTTTGGTGGCGCATAGCTTCTCCAGACGAATTGGATTTCCGGCGTCGTGTTTCCAGATCGAGTGGAGGCTTTGTACATCAGAGTGCTGCTCAGGATGCGGTCTCTTGTTTCAAACACACTGATCCGTAATCCGTTCATCTTCTGCTGCTGTAAGTCTGACTGAAGCCAGCATCTCTTCAAGGTCGATCAGCTCGCCGCGTGCGGCTTCAGATAGCCTGGGAGCAAGGTATTCTCGAAGACCGCTGCTGATCACAGCATGTACAGACAAGGCGTCGTTCAGGCAGTGGCTATGGAGAACGGCGAAGGAGCTGGACAGTGGGTTCGCGCTGATCCAGTTGTTATGCCAAAAGGATGTTGATTTTCCATTACCAATCTCAGTCCTTGTGATGCATGTATAGGCAGGGAGGATGCTACTTAGGTCCCGTTTAATTCCATCTAAAAACCAAAAATTTTTGCGCAGTATCCGTCATATCGAATTTTGCGGCACATGCATGGAGTACTAAATGTAGACGAAAAAAAACTAATTGCACAGTTAGGTGAGAAATCGTGAGACGAAACTTTCGAACCTAATTAGTCTATAATTAGACACTAATTGCCAAATAAAAACGAAAGTGCTACAGTACCCCGAACCTAAATTTTTTTTTTGATCTAAACACGCCCTTAGTGCTTCCCAGTGCGTTCCTTGTAGATTGCCCTGGAAGGTTGCGAGGTCAATGTGCCGGCGTGCCCAGGCTGCCCAGGAGGAGGCTCCAGGCCGGTGTAGCCGATGAAGGAGCTTTAGCAACAGGAGGAGGCCCCATGCCGTGACCCTGTTCGTTGCCGTCGCTGCGGTGCCTCGGGTCACATGGAGCGCTCTTGCAAGGCCTCCCGGGGTGACAATGTTGACTTTGCAGATTTGAAGCGCTCTGCCAACGAAGTCAAATAAGACTATCCGCCCTGCATTGCTTCTCTGTAGAAGCTGCATGCCTATATAGATGTGTTGCAGCTCCTTCTCCCATCACACAAACATTCCATCGCCCCCCTAAAGCAGCATCAGCTACTACGACCGACTCTTGGTCACACATTTCTGCACAACAGGACAGGTATCTAGTGAACGACCATGGCATCCCAGGCCATCGAGAGCCACCGTGCCGGCGCTGAGGTCGTCACCGGAGGAGACGCCATCTGCAGGAAGAAGTCAATAGAGCTGCTGGAGGAGCTCGGCCTCCCCAAAGGCTTCCTGCCCCTCGAGGACATCCAGGAGTTCGGTTACAACCGCGAGACAGGGTTCGTGTGGCTGGTGCAGGAGAAGAAGAAGGTGGAACACACCTTCAAGAAGATCAAGCAGACCGTGTCGTACGCCGCCGAGGTGACGGCATTCGCTGAGAAGGGCAAGCTGAGGAAGATTACCGGCGTAAAGACAAAGGAGCTCATGCTCTGGCTCGGCGTCGTCGAGGTGTACGTCCCCGAGGCATCGCCAGAGAAGGTTACCTTCAAGACCGGCACTGGCCTCTCCGACACCTTCGATGGTTGGCTTCAAGAAATGTTGAGTGAGCTGCAAATCTTTCTTTTGTATTTGTAAACTTCCATGTATGCATCACGTATCTTGTGACCAATTTGTACCTCGGAGTATTCATACTCATTCATGGGCCAGGCCCATTGCAAACCTTTCTACGCAATTTCTTGTTTTGCAGTATATATAATCATTACAAAAATTAAAAAAAAAACTCCAGAAGCGGCCCTCACAGATGAGGTTTATATTGGAGCAGATGCCTTTTTATTTTAATATACAACAAGTGCAGCTCGCTCTAAGGGACGGTAAAACAAGAAACCAAATTATTTTTTGACAATTATAAATCTAACAACTTTATGAAGTCTTACTCAGTGGAATTTATTAGCGTCGACTTTGGAGTCAACTTCAGTATGTGATGGCAAGAAAGAATGCATCACCTTTTCGTCGTACGTTAGAGTCGGTGGCAATGGTCTTCTTCGTCTCCATGGGTGGCCTTGTGTATTTAGGATTACAAAGTAATTTTATTTGGCTTCTCAGACTGTTATTGTTTTAAGCATTTGTGTCCTGTAATAATTTTGGTATGATCCTCATTTGTGGGGATGAAGCCCGATATTCTTCCATTATCTAAAACAAGGATCATGTGGCGCGTAAACTTTGAAGTCGCCACCTAATGCTGAGCAGTGAGCACGGTTTAGCCAAGCTTTTGCTGGCTCTGGCTCCGGATGCACTATTGAGCATAGTTGAACACAAGTACTGTAGCACTAAGGGTGTGATTGGTTGCTTTGGTGAGGGTGAACCGGGGTGGAGAGCCGGTCCAGAATGGTGAGATGCATGCTCAAATCGTGCACTCAGTCGTGTTTGGTTGTCTTCGTTGTTGGTCCAGTATAAGATGGCATCTTGTTTGGTTGTATGCATGGATGTGAGTTTTGAGTGTATGACACATGGGTCCCTGCGCCATACCTGAATCAAGCCATCCTGCATGGAGAGGGAAGTGAAAATTGAAAAGACGAAGTCGTGCGGGATGGAGGAGGACAGATGAATGAAAGGATACAGACGAAAGGTGCGAGGAGAACAACCAAACACGCTACATGAATGAGGTCATACAACTAAATGGTGCGGGGACGGCCCGGTTCAGCCTACCAATCAGCCCCTAAGAGTATGTGTAGGTTCCCCTGCTAAAGCTACTAAACTTTAGTCACTTTAGCTACTAAACTGTCAAACAAACTGACTAAAAAGGGATTAAAGTAATTTAGTCACATTAGTCACCCAAGAGTAGCTAAAAGTGGGCTAAAGTGCCCAGTGAACAAGGGTTGCCCCTCATGTTTGCTGGTCCCCCATCTGATTTGAGCATTCATTAGTGGTAGTTTGGCCTTTGTTGAACTGTTTTAATGGCCTTTAGTCATTTTTAGGCCCCGTTCGTTTCGCTGAAAAAACAAGTCAAAACATTGTTTCGGCTGAAAAAACAAGCTGAAAATAACGGATTATAAGAGAAGCGAACAGAGGGTGACTAAAGTTTAGTCATTGATTTTAGTAACTAAATTTTAGCAGGAGGAAACCAAACATGCCCTAGATGGTTTCTGCCTCTACGGATTAAAATGAACTACAAGAGACTCCGGCTCCTGCTTCTACGGATTAAAATGAACTACCTCCCTCTCCCCCGGAAGCCGCAACAAAACTGGACCTAAGGTTGTTGCTTCCACTCCATCTTGACAGCTACATTATTTGTATCTTATATGTTTGGTTAGTGCCAGAGTGTGATGCTTAGTTACTTTTTAAAAAAAAAAAAAAAAAAATAAATGACCATTGGATGAGGGATATCCGGATATGAGAGGAAATGTCACTGTGCAGTTGCTCCTGTAGTATATTGACCCCTTGGCAAGGCTATAGGTTTTTTTTTTTTTTACAACGGGCAAGGCTATAGTTTGTAGTCCTTGTATGGAGAGGACTGCAGATTTCACTCATGCAAGCTACAGTGGGGATATTACAAATGCAACCCACAGCCTTTTTCGATTTCAGTTGACAGACAAAAAGAAGCCAACAACGTTGTAATCTACAATGGGTCCGATCAAATCATGGCAGAAATTCCGCCAGCAAGAACAACACACGCTACTGCACAAGCTCGGGGATGAGCCTCAGGAGGAAGGACATCTCCCGCGGCGAGAAGCTCGGCGTCCGTGCCACCGCCACGGCGGCTGTCTCCATCCTCTCGCCCACCACGATGCCGCCGCCGTCCTGGGAGCCTGACGACTGCACGGCCGTGGCCGTGAACGCCGACACGGCCTCGGCGATCTCCCGCACCAGGTCGACGATGACGCCGTCCACCCCCATCAGGTGCTGCACGTACACCACCTCCGGCACGTTGCTGCGAGACCGACACACACAAAGCACAAACAGCGAGCACGCGTTCAGTTCCCTATCACGGGCTGCAGTAGGCTGTGGGCAAACACGGAAGTGAACAGTGATAGATCACTCACTTGAGCTGGCCGTAGGTCATCAGCGACAGCTTGTTGGCCTCCTTGATCTTGGCCACCGCCGACGGCTGCCTGAGTATCGCGCGGACCTCCGACACGATCCCCTGCAGCCCGCCGGCGACGAACAGCTTGACGGCCTCCTCCAGCGAGTTCCGACGCGGGTCGGCGTACACCTGCGTCCCTCCGTTCGTCAGAAAGAACACCTGTTCGTAGCAGGGTAGGTCCCATCAGTCAGCATTGAGTGTTGACTGTTCACGGTCCGAAAACTTCATGGTTGTGGCAGTGACACTTACGGGGTATTTGTCTTGCAGCTTGCGGATAAGCTGCGCGGCGTCGGGCTGGAAGCTGGAGAAGATGATGAGCCTGTCGTCGGCGTGCTCGAAGACAACCTGAACACCAAGTAATAGAGCAATCAGTAGGCATTCTCTTCAGAGATGTTACAGAAGGAATCAAGGAAAGCTGCTTGGGCCTCTTTAGCGTTGCCACGTGCCTTGAGGACGGCTTGTAGGATGCAGGTCAGCCTCTCCTCCGTGTAGACGAGGTCGTCGTCGAACTTGAGCTCGACGTTGAAGCCGACACGGCGGTGGACGCCCTGGAAGACCTCACGCAGCGTGCACAGCGCGTCGTCGGACCGCACGTCCCACTTGAGGATCCTCCCGTCCTTAAGCTTCCGGAAAAGTGGCTTGCCGGCCTGAGAATGTTGATGAAAGGGGCAACCCCGTTACACTTGAAAGGCCGTGACATTTTGAAGAAAAAAAGGCCGTGATTGTTTAGCGAGCGTACCTTCCCCTGCTCTCTTTGGGGCCCGTAGGAGAGGAACTCGTCCAAATCAAGGTCGGTGACACGCTTCCCTGAGATTTCGCCCTGAATGACATTACAATATTTGAGCATGACGCACTACTACATGATTAATTTTGAGTGGCGTTGCACTTTAATTAATGGAGACGGTCACAAAATCCAACCACCTCGAAAAATGTTGGACGATTAACGGAGGCGGGCTTTTTTTTACAGAGGCGGTCACTTTTGCTCGCCTCCAAACATGGATTTACTAAGGCGGGAGTCTTCCAAAAATATACTATTTTCGGAGGCGGGAGTCTTAAAACGTCCGCCTTCATAAATCATTTTTCGGAGACAGACACACTATAATGCCTGCCTCCTAAAAAGGCCAAGGCCCAACTGACCCAGACGAGGCCCGATACCTCTTCATATATATACATGCACTTAGGGTTTGGGCGGCTCCTCATCCAGTCAGACGAGCGGCGACTCCTCTCACTCGTTCTCAGCTGAGCGGCGCCCTCCTTCCCTCCCCCGTTCCTAGCGGCGCCCTCCCTCCCTCCCTCTGTTTGCTCAGATCCGGCGACTTCCCTTCCTCCCTCTCCATCGCCGGCCGGCGGGCTCCTCCTTGACATCGGGCTCGGCGCGCCTCTACCGCTCAGATCCGCCTCAGGTACGGCTCCCTCCCTCTCCCTCGGCAGCGCGAGGCTAGGAGCGCGTGGGTAGGCAGATCCGGCGGCTCCCTCCCTCGTTTTCTCTCCTCTTCGTCTCACTCACCCTCTTTTCATGTCAGGGCAGCACGTCCAGCAGGAGCAGCGGCGGCGGCGTGCAGGAGCTTGGCCTGGAGGAGCTCGGCGCGACCACCAAAGCATGGCGCGGCGGGGAGGGGCGGACCAGCGGCGCGACGACATGGTGTGGATGCGAGCAGCCCAGATCTAGGCCCAGACCCCCCGGGTCTGGGCTTTTTTGTTTTTTTATTTGGATTGGCGGGTTTGGGCTTTGTTTTATTTGAATTAACCGAGGCGGGCATATTCAACCGTCTGTGTAAATCATGATTAACCGTGACCTTTGATTGGAGGCGGTTGAGATGCCCGCCTTGGGAAATCGTTTTTGCCCGCCTCCATTACGATTGTGAGACGATGTTTATATATGCGAGATGCTTAATTTGTGGTTGGACAGTTGAACAGAGCAATTGATAAACTTACTTCTTGTTGGGTGTAGATGAAGTTGTCATGGAAGATGACAGGCCAGCCGTCCTTTGTCACCTGCAATATTCATGGCCATGGTTAGAGCGCTTGCTTGCTCGTTCTCAGTTGCAGTTGCAGAGGCAGAAATAAGAGGGTTTAATTAAGAGAACCTTTAATTTCTCCACATTCATACAAGTTTTTTCTTACCCGCAAACAGAGTTTTTTTTTACTTTATGAATAGGTAGGCAATTTGAAAGTCAAAATCCAATTATAACGTGACTCTAGGTTCATGCGGACGGACCCACAAGGCAGGTTTTCTGAGCGAGGGATTTTTTTTTTTTTAATAAGGTCGGGTGCTTTTGAACGGAACGGAGACGGAGAGGAATTCCACCATCCCCGTGATGTTTCTGGACGAAGGACGCTGCTTAGACCGCACCACGCGTCAAGCAAGCGGTCTTCCCTTCCTGGGCCCCCGGTCCAGGAACTAGCAGGCAGCAGAAACCTTTTTCCTAATCGGGCCTGAGGGCCCAGAAGACGACAGTGACGTGCCGTGCCGTCGTCCCTCACGAACGCCGACGCCACGCACAGAGGTGGCACACGCCGGTGATCGAGTGAATGCCTTGCAGGCATTGTCAATTTTCTGTGTTTGATGCCCATGATGATTTACCTGGACGTCGAACTCGACGTAGGCGACGGCGGGGTGGCTAGCGGCGGCGTCGTTGAAGGCACGGAGGGTGTTCTCCCTGACGTCCCCGCGCAGTCGCGGGTCCGGCGACGCCAGCGCGTTCATCCCCTTGCCGCGGTGCCCTATCACCACCAGCGGCGGCCGTCCCTCGGCTGCGGTCGTCGTCGCCGCCGCCGCCTCCGCCCCACCTGCTGCCAAATCATTATCATATTAATATAATAAATGCGGCAGTGCCGTATGCATGCGCGCGTCTCAGTACGTATACGCGTACGTTAGCGTGGCCGCGCACGTACCTCTGATGCACGAGCGCGACGACGCGGCGGAGGCTGCTAGGCCGTCGAGGTCCGCGGCGATGTCCCGCTCCGGCATGGCGGACGGGACGTCGGTGGCGCGCGCGGCCTTGAGCTTATCCATGTCTGTGCGTGGCTCCCACAATCCGCGCCGGCGACCGATGCAGAGGCGGCAGGAGCTAGCTAGCCTGATTGATGGTCACGGCCGGCCAGCTACGCGACGGCTGTCGGCGGGGTAGACGACGATGGAGCGATGAAGACAATGATTAATTATCAGCGCTGGATAACAGCCAAACTATATATGTCGAGCTGACGAGCTGTATATTTGTATGTAATGCGCGCGGATTTGCTAATTTGCGGAGGCGACGAGCGAGGACGCTGGCTATTTATACAGTCCCCTCGCGTGCTATGCGTGCGAGATGGTACAGCACGATGAAAGAGTGCGGGGAATTGAGAACGAGGAAGAGAGATCGGCAGGTTAATTAGGTTGGGTTAGGCAGCGGGAGCGGACACACGGCATCTTCGCAACGGGAAAAGAATTCGGCCGCCAAAGAGAGAGAATATTTGCCGCGTCCGGGTTTATGCCGCGGCATATCCATTTCCATGCGGTCCAGCGTCCAGGTCCAGCATTGCCGCCTGCGCCGCCGGGTGGAAGCGAATCGCATCAGCAGCTTCATTTTTTTTTTTTGGCTTCCGCTCCCGGGTGATCGACGCTAACGAGAAGACAGCAAGATGCATCAGGAACTTTCTTCTCGATCCGTTCCCTTCCCCCTGGCGCCCGGCACAGTTGACCAGTTGTTGGGCCATGCCGCCAGGGGATTTCTCTTGTTTTTGTTCCGGTGTTCTAGAACGATGCAGAATTGGATATTCTGCACCACCTCTTTCATTCTCATCTGCCCATCCATGCGACGGCGACTGCTGTCCGCCAGTTGACGTGTCATAGCGAGCGCCAAGATACACGAGACATCAGAACGCAGGCCTCCCAGCCCACAGAAGGTGCTGTAGTACTCTACGGATGAGGTACAGGTAGTTTTCCCGTTCGGTCGATTCTGCCAACTGGAAGAAAGGTTGGCCGCCCACATTTTGCACAACCGTAGGACTAGTGTCTCTCTCTTACCACGGCACGGACTCAACCAATGTGTCACAAGGATAACGATACAAATCAGACGTCCGTTTGTCCGGACGCCCCATTTCTGGGCTACACGTTGATTGGGCCCAATAGGCAACGCATTTTCATCTCTGCCCGTAGCGGTCGCGGTGCCGCTCACCCTGCCTACTCTGCTCCGCAGCACGCCGCCGCCGCTTCTCCTCACCCACTGGCGTAACTGCTACTCCCCCCTCCCTTCCTCTATGCTTGGGCTGGCGGCGACACCGCGCGCTCTCCCCCAAGGTCGCGTCTGTTGGTTGTGGCGTGCGTTGGCCGAGATATAGCCATGCCCGCACGTTCCTTCTAGCGCGCGTGGATATGGCAGATACCGGCTACAAGCTACTTCATTTGGACGGATCCGGCGAGGAGCAGGCCCGGAGGGTGGTGGAGGACAGAGCAAGACGATGCAGCACCACACGCGTCCCTTCCACCCGTCTTCTCCACACACACCCCACTCCCTCCGTGGCCGCCGCCGGTGTCCTCCTCCACTCCCACGCCGACGGCTCCTTCTCTGACCCCGGCGTCCTCCTTCCCCACCCCGGCGGCTCCATCCCCACCCCGCACGTCCTCCTTCCCCACTCCGGTGGCTCCCCTCCCCCGACACTGGTGTCCTCCCCCATAGGGAGCTCCCCACTCCCTCAGATCCGGCGGCCATGGTGCTCCCCGCTCCAGGCTCTATCTCCCCCCTACGTTGTGCTTGTATGTTTCAATTGTTTCATACGCTTCAGAGGTATGTTGTAGTTGAATCTTATGGATGTTGCAAAAGTAAATCGGAGAATGTTGCAATTGTTTAAGAGGCATGTTGCAAGAGCATGTTTTGAGTGTTTCAGGTGTTTCAGCGATATGTTTCATCTGTGTTTTCCGGACGCATATTACAATTGTTTTTATCTGGATGTTGCATATTATGTTGCATGTGTTTTATTCAGATGTTGCTTATATTTGCAACGATTTTTCAAGTGTGTTTCAGGTTCAAGTGTTTCATAAGCATGTTTCAAGTGTTTCAACTGCCTTCAGACGTATGTTGCAACCATTGTATTTGAATGTTTCAAAAGTAGATCGGGTGTTTGTAGGGGTATGGCCCCCGGTATCCACAAGACAAGACATGGGCCGCACCATCAGAGGTGGCCCAGCCCACAAGATCAAGGCATGCACGGCGCTGCTCAGCGTGCACCGTAAACTATTGTATAGTACCAAATAGGATAATTTCTTTGTAACCCTATCCCTCCAAAGTATATAAGGAGAGGCAGGGGTCCCCTACTCGACATCTCAATGCAATACATCAGAACACAGGATGTAGGTATTACGTCATACTGACGGCCGAACATGTCTAAATCTTGTGTCTTGGTGCTTGTATTACTATCTCGCTCCTGATCTCGCTCACCTCTACGACAAATCTACCATCGTGGGATACCCCTCAGTGGACTGTCGAGCATATTTTGTCGATAGTTGGCGCGCCAGGTAGGGGGTGTGTGCTTGATCCCATGGCGAGCCAGATGGACCTCAAATCAATAGCGCGTTCTCGTCAACAATCTCGTGGAGATCCATGGCGGTCCACGACGACGATTCATCGCTGGCTACACCAGCCCCCACGACAACAGATCCGATCTCAGAACCACCTCCGAGGTCGCCTTCACCAACAACTCACCGCCCACCAGGTGCTCGCTGTCAACGCCGACCAGATAACGCCATACGCCGCCGACTAGACGTTCTGTCTAAAGCTAAGTCACGCTTTAATATTTTCTTAAATATTCTCCAATCTCCGTATATCGCCATGATGTTTCTCCGAACTATTTTCTCCATGTTTGCTCTCCAAATGATTTTCTGAACCCCCGAACAGTCGCGTTGATGCTCGGACGCCTCTAGAGACGGCCCTGTCTCCGGCTCCTCCCTACATATGCTACGGGCTCCACGCTCTATGTTATGGGTGGTCGGCAGCGGCTCCTTAGTCATGTCTGTTCCTCCTACACATGCACAGGCTCCGCGCTTGACGTTATGGACTATGGGCTAGCTAGGGCTGAAGACTCAGCTACACACTAACTGGTATGGCGGTTTATATTAAATATAAATACATTTTTGCTCCAACTGATCATCGAGCTACATACGCTATTTTTTCTCCGGAGTTCATATATCTTTACATCATGTAATACCCGTTCTATATATTTGTATTGCAGGATCATCGTCCAGGTGATCGGACCATTTGGTGCTTGGACTTCTCCACTGATCAACTGGTCGGACCGCTTGGTTCATGGACTCCGTCGCCGACCAGTTGATCGAACTGTTCGCCGGTCGCTTCTACTCGATGCTCACTTCGCCGCCGACCAGTTGACCAGACTGTTTGTCGTTCGTGCTTCATCAACAGCTACGCCGGTTACTCCTCGACGCTCGGATTCTTCGTGCTCGAGGACTAAGTGGGCACACTTCACCGCACGGACGTCACCAGCTACGCCGAAAACTCCTCACTGCTCGGACGTCGCCAGCTGCGCCGATGACTCCTCGGTGCTCGGACATCGCCAGCTACGTCGGGGACTCCTCGGTGCTCAGACCTCGCCGCTTCGCCGGGGACTCCTCGGTGCTCGGACCTCGCCAGCTACGCTAGCAACTCCTCGGTGCTCGGACATCGCCAGCTACGTCGGGTGAAAGCATCTAGGCCCCTAGTTGGGTTTTGGTGATTAATGACAATACGTGATTCTGTGACTAACGTGTGTTTTGCAGAAACAATTATGTTAGGTCACGGTAATGGAGATCGATTGGGCAATCAAGGTTGTCATGCCCCTACGATGGAAATTGTTTCAGTTTTCAAAGGATGGATGACAAGGTTAAGGATGGACTAGTTCTAAGTGTCGATTGGAGTTGGAGAGGCACTTAGAGTAGTTTAGGACTTTGTTTTTCCTTTGGATGTACTATTAAGGGGGATATGAACGGGTAGCTTGACCTAGGTGAGTCTAGTGAGTTAGGTGTGATGCACACTTGTTAAAACTAGCACTAGGTAGCTCCATAACAGCCCTTTGATCCATTGGAGAAAACTTTATTCATAAATATTCGAGAGTTGGAAGTGAATGGAGGGTCAAATACTGATCGGACGCTGGCTCTGGTGTGACTGGACGCTGGTTCAGAGTCCGGTCAGTTCATTTGACCAAGGTGAAAGCGTCTAGAAGTGAGCGGAGGCTGCGAGGTCATGGCACCGGACGCTGAGGGCCAGCATCCGGTCGACTCCAGTAAGGTCCCAGAGAGGGAGAATCCTGATCGGACGCGTCCAGTCAATGCTGACTGGACGCTGATCAGGTTCCAGCTACTGACCGGACGCTGCTCAGCAAGTGACCGGACTCTAGAGGTCCAGCATCCGGTCGACATCAGTAAGGTTCCAGTGAGGGGAAAACATGACCAGACACGTCTGGTCAGTACTGATCGGACGCTGCCAGCGTTTGGTCAACTCTTAACCACTAGAGTTCGGGGTGTACTGACCGGTGCGTCCGGTCAACATGACCGAAGCGTCCAGTCACCCCGCAGAGGCACATAACGGTTTATTTTTCAGCCGGTGTTATAAATACTACCTCCGCTCGTGTGTGGGGGTACTTTTGCTCATTCCAACAGCTGAGAAACACGTTTGTGAGTGCCAAGAAGAGCAAGGTCCTAGTGAGGTAATGGAGATTTGAGAATCCCAAAGAGAGACCTCATTAGTGAAGATCAAGAGTAGCAAAGTGTGCATCCACCTTCTCATTAGGCTTGTTGTGGTCAAGTGAGAGTTCGTGCTTGTTACTCTTGGTGATCGCCATCACCGAGATGGCTTGGTGGTGATTGAGAGCTTGGTGATCACCCGGTGGAGCTTGTGGGTGACCCAACTCAAGTTGTGAGCGGTTGTGGGTGATTCACCGTGACGGAGTGTCGAAGAATCAACCCGTAGAGAGCACTTGATCCTTGCGCGGATCAAGGGGGAGCTACACCCTTGCGCGGGTGCTCCAACGAGGACTAGTGGGGAGTGGCGACTCTCAGATAGCTCAGCAAAACATCGTCGCATTCCTCCTTCTCTATTTACTTTGAGCATTTACTTTGAGCAATTCAATTCATGTCTTTACATTCTTAGAATTGTCATGCTAGAGTAGGATTGGAACTTAGGTTGCAAGTCTTTTGTGTGGTAGAACAATTAGAAACACTTTCTAGGCACAAGGGGTTAATTGAGCTAACCATAGGATTTAATTGTTGCAAAGAATTTTAGAATTAGCCCAATTCACCCCCCCCCTCTTGGGCATCTTGATCCTTTCACCGGGGACTCCTCGGTGCTCGGACATCGCCAGCTACGCCGGGACCTCCTCACTGCTCGGACGTCGCTAGCTGCGTCGATGACTCCTCGGTGCTCGGATATCGCCAGCTACGCCGGGAACTCCTCGGTGCTTGGACCTTGCTAGCTTCGCTGGGGACTCCTCGGTGCTCAGACCTCACCGGCTTTGCTGGGAACTCCTCAGTGCTCAGACATCGCCAGCTACGTCGGGGACTCCTCGGACATCGCCAGCCTACGTCAGGAACTCCTCGGTGCTCGGACATCACCCTTGGTGGTTGGATCTTGCTACGTCTCATCGATGTGCTATCAAGCTGCTCCATGCTATTCAGATTAGGATGCTGATCTTGGACAGCACGTCTGGGGTCTTGATATGCGCATGTCGGATGACATCGGCAAATCTTTCAGACTTCTTTTTCTTTGACCCTGCTACAAGATTCATTCTTCATCTTTCAGCAGGCTCAGGGACTAGGTGAGCACACTTCACCTTGCGGTGAATGTGGGCTTTTCTCATCTCGAGGCTACGCTCTGTAACACCCCTGGTGTTACGAGCTCATTTAGCACCGTGATTTAGACCGAAGTAAAATTTTCGAAGCGAGTTTCTCTGATTTTTATTTAAACGTACTCCTACGTGTAACAGTGACGCTAAGAGCAGTGGTAAGCTATCCCTATTGGTCATCTCTACAAGATTATACAAGTTGACCGACTGCTCTTCTGTTGCTTGCGAAGTTGGTGGTCTCGTTCGAATTTTTATTTATTATTTTATTGGAGCACGTGGTTCTTGGCCTGCCCGCCTCCGTAGAATTTCTTGTGCTGGAATTGTCTCGGGGATTATGCTGGCAAGTGAAGTAACTCTCTGACGCGCTGTACAATAACCATGCGTGGGTGGGCAATGAATCTGAATGACGTAATAACCGAGAGGAGGCGCCCAGCCCGATTGCCCTCCCTACTCAATCGCTTGGTTCTCTCCTCCGTTGGCGCGTGATGCCTCACTGCTGCGCCGTTGCTGGCTTCACGCCTGGGAGCGCGTGCCGCGGTCCCAACTCCGTAGCCGCAGCGCCGTCTCCAATCACGCCATGGCCGCGTCGCAGTGCAGCGTCTCGCGCCGAACCGGCGGCTTCTCCGCCATTGTCTCTTCCTTCCCCGCTCTGGCCCAGCACCATGCCGCTTTTCGTCCACCGGGCTCACCTGCTGCTGATGCCCCGTGAAGCTCCGCCGGTCAGTGCGCCTCCTGGCTGCAGTGCCCCACCGACGAGCGCGCGCGCACCGCTCGGTCCGCGTGGGATTGCTGCGCGTCGGTGGTCCTGCAGCCACCGCGTGGCCTTCTTAGCGTTGTGCGAGCATGCCCCTTTGCCTCGCTCCGCGCTGATGCCACCATGCAGCGGTCCACGGATGCCACCGGCACTCTCCAACGCCAGGGCCGCACCCACCATGCCCGAGCATGGCACCCCTCCTTTTCCCTTCGCTACTCCGCTGCTCCACGCACCTCTCCCTCGCTGCCAGCACCGCCCGAGCACGCAAACCGCCCGCTGCCTGCAATGCGCCTTGGCCGCACCTGTCGTGCCCTACCGGTGTCCGCACCATCGTCGAGCCCCGCTATGCCCCGACGTCATAGCCACCGTGACCCGCCCTCAGCCGCGCGCAAGCACACTATGCCGCCGATGCCGTGGTGCTTGCTGCGCCGTGGCCGCCACCGCCGGCCACACGCCTGGATGCGCCGCTTCCATGGCCGGCGATTGGTCTCCTCGGCCTATGCTCTGCTTAAGAAGATGAGGTGAAGGTGAGAAATCCAAGTAAAGTTTTGTACATGATGTTTATTGCAAAATACATGACTCGAATAAACAGTGTTTGGGGATCTCGGAGCGAATCGAGAAATGTGCGGGGTTCCTTCTGCAAAATGCACACCTCGCCTGTGGGCTTGACCGGCTGGGCCGGCCTACCGCCCCGTGCCTGGGCCATTGCCTGCTTGCTAGGCCGCCTGCCCCGTTGGGCTGGCCGGTCGCCTGCGTGCTGGGCCGTCCGCGCCTGGGCTGGCCTGACCGTTTGGGCCACACGCCGGGTGCCACGCGCCTTGCTGGGCCACCGCGCGCCCGTCCGCTGGTCCTGCCTGGGCTACTGATCGCACCCCTCCGCCTGCGGGCCAGGTCGACTCGCTGGTCGCTGGGCCAGATGTGTGGCCGCTGGCCCTTTAGTTTTATAAAGCGATTGCTAATTGAGTCTCGGGAATAAAATTGTAACATCAATATAAAATGGTATAGGAATCCAAAAATGATGAAACCAGTTTTGTTGGGAGCTATATAATTTTTGGTTCACATAGTTCGATAATATTTTTGGGAGCTATATAATTAATCTAAGATACTTCATATTGCAAAATATAAACTTATAGGAACTTTCGTGATAAATTGGTAATAGTATTGGATCTGAAATCTTTACAGTAGGTTCCTAGCGATATTAGCTGCTCACAATAATGTTTATAGCACCAGGATAATTAGTGTGCTAAATAAATAATGACGTCCTATTTCAAATAAAGATTAAATTGGCAGAATAGAAGGAAGAAACAACGTTGGTTTGTATAACTAAAATACCTGTTGAGAAATAATGCCTTGTTCGACAACATGGATATGTAGTCTAAGTATGGTCGTCATTAGAACTAGCCCGTTAACTCAAGAGGCGTACGTCGTATTTTACGAGTCACGATTGCAGTCGATTAATTATGTCTTTGCATTGCATCGCATTGCATATCATATAGGTGCGATGATGGATCGATGGATCAATTAAAGGATGATTGGGAATCCGAAGATGGTGTGATGGTATTCTCTCCAGGAGATGATGCAATGGGCTTATTTTTCAGTTGATGGTGGATGATTTGAAGATGCAGATACTAACTTTTTAATATATCTTACCCAGGCAAACCTCGGTGCATAACCCCTACTTTTCTGTAGTTTAAATTATATTTGTGCATTAAGTTTTAAGGAGTTGAATGAAACCCACTTGCGTATATATATCTTTATCCTATGAGTCCTACTAGTATGACAGGATCGTGTAGAATGCTATGCTACAGGATTCTGGTAGAAGTCGAGTGATTGCCTGTCACTCGCGAGATATAGGAAATATATGACTGGAATATTATCACTTAGAAAATATAAATGGTGGAAAGGAAAATGGTGACCGGGCAGGGATATGGTTTGGTATTGGTGGGTGTAAGAGGTTGTGTCGCCGTGGATGCGGGGCATGGCTTGGTTACACTGCTTTTCCTGTCTGGTCGGTTAAGGACCGATCGTTGCATAAGATTCTAGGCAAGTCACAGACTTATTATCCCGAGCACATACTTATGTATGGGCGCTTGAAAGACTTGTTGCTCTCTTGTCGCGGATCCGGCTCTTTTTGGACCGACTGTTAGGGTTTTATTTTGGTGGAGGAGGTCCTTGCACCGCACTGAGTCTGGGACTCAGGGGCGGGGGCTTGGAGTCCCAGTTTGGACGGGGACCTAGACACTCGGGATAGGAGAGTGATGGGTTGGTCCTGCTTGTGCCTAGGGTATAAGCGGGATGTATGTTTTCGGGGTACCCAGCTGGGGGCATTGATTCGCGAATCGCCGGGCTATCCAGTACGGCTTGTCTATCATTTAGCATCGTAATAAGAAGTGAAGATGAAAGATGGAAGATGAAAAAAGGAAATCTGATTGCTTACCACCTGCTTGAAAGTAGCACAGGTGCTTACATAGAATGGTTAGTTAATGAACCAATGCAGCTATTAATAAAAATCGAATATAAGGACGCACGCTTAGTAATGCTTCCTGAAAATACAACCCACAAGCCAGATAGCCTTGCATATCCTTGGAGTCTTTTTTTTTCCTCCTGTCGGGTAAGTCTTGCTGAGTACAATTGAGTACTCAGGGTTTTATTCCCCCTGTTGCAGGTAACAGGTGGAGGCTTGAGCTGACCTTTGTGTGCGGATTCCTCCTGGTGGGCTCAGAGAGGATTTCCTTTACGCTACGATCGTAGTTGTTATTTATAACTCTCACCAAATGCTTTTATAAACGAAAGTTTCATAATCTGTTGTCGTAGTCTATATATCAATACTTCATCATGACAGTAATAGATGTTTATTTCCGTTATAACTCTGTTCGCATGTTTCTATTCCGCTGTTCAATTAAATTGTTTATAACTCTGATAACATGATTTCATTCCGCTGTTATAAATACTATACTCTGATGTTGTATTAAAAGGGATGTAAGAAATGGCTACGAATGATGTAAGCTTTATTCTCTCATTTGTGATCCTGATGGCAAAAATGTGGATTTTTGGGTTCTCCCCTGGGGTGTGCCCGACGGAACCGAGTAATTTAGTGTTCTCCCTCGAGTGCTTAGTGTCTAATGGAAGACAAACACTCATGTGGGGCATTAAATTAGGCGGTTCTACCACAGGTGGTATCAGAGCGCAAATGAGCAAATAAAGCTTCAAAAACCTTTTCTAAACTAAAATTTGACAACAAATTTCTTTCAAAAAGTTAGGACGTTTGTATGCGAAGTTATGTAAGTAGCCCTGTTACTATGGTTATGTATCCATGATAGATGGCACTCTGCTGACTTAGGTAGGCTTAATCAAGTTTTCTGCAGGTACACTGACTCGAGCATAGTCCGATAGTATCGACTAGCTACAGGGAGAGAACGATGTGCCAAAAATCTAAGAACGGTTGCCCTATATGTTGGCAACAGTGAAAGGACGTATAGGACGTGCATTCATGCATATCCCTTTTGTGCATTATAGCGCTCGTATTGCTGGTAGATACGCCATCCATAGGTATCACACGTGTCGTATTGTGCACGAACGACTCATTCCTATTCTAGACTTAGGTCTGCACTATGGCTTCGTGTTTCACGTTCGCTCGTGGTTCATGTCGGTCGTGACCCATGTCTCCCCATACCCTTTTCTGCGCTCTTGTAGGACCCTTTCCCTATAGTCATACTAGTCAGTAATGGCATCGCACGTCGCTCGCCTCGAACGCGTGGAATTTGGTCGATCCGCCGTAGTGATCTCGCGCGGGAACCCTGGTGAACCACGCCAGGACCACTGAACGCTCCGCCTTTATAAGTAGAGCCTGGCTTAGCCATTGGTACCACCACTCGGCGCACTTTAGCTCTCTTAGTTTTTCCTTTGAGTCATCTTTTCGCTCAGGCTTCCTTGCAACCACCGCCAAAGATGGCAGGAGCCTAGGTTAGTAACTACTGCATGAACATTGAGGGTTTTCCCAAAATCCTGCATGCCACCCTACAAAAGCTCGGAGTTAGAGATCGTCCCGAGTATGAGGGCCGTGAGTATGAGGAGCATGGCACCGAGCGGTGTGAGGTTACCGTCTACATCGGGAAGAGTGAGGAGTTCCCCGACCTCACTAAAGCCTGGAGTATGACCGCGACCGGGTTTCGCTTTGTCGACACCTACCAGGTTGTGGCCCACAAAGCCTTGCGGTACCTCTGCCAGATCTATGAGGAGCCCATTGCCCGTACCCCCATGCGGTTCTTTCCTCCTTTAGACAAGAATCGGCGAGCATGGAGGGCCCGCATGGAGGCTTTGCAAGGACGAGATGTGCAAGAGGACAGTCCCACTGTGGTGCACTTGACCGCATACCTGCTCGCTCTAGATGAGCAGTACGACCATCAAGCCTTGGAGCTGAGGGCGTGCCTTTGGCGCGCCGAGGAAGCCGAGATCTTCAACTGGATGCTCAAGGTGCAGCTCGCCGAAGCGCATGCCAGCGCTGCAGCTACTGAGAGTCGAGAGGCTACCATGGAGGAAGTTCTAAAGGAGGCCGAAGATCGGCATGTTCATCAGCTACGGGTGGCCTATCTTGTCACCAGGGCCAAGCGGAGGACACTGGCTGCTGAAAGGCAGGATGCCCCGATTTTGGAAGGGATCCCTATCCACCCGCCAGAAAGAAGAAGAACCGGTGTAGCAGTGCCGCCTGCACCTCCACCCTCAGAAGTGTCAGAAGAAGAACCCTTGATTCCTCTCGCTCAGCCGTTGCCTCGTGAGGATGTAGACTAGTTGCCTTGGGACATTGTGCCCGTAGTAGTAGTGTTTTTCGTTGCTGTCCCCGGTATTGTACTCTTGCTGTTGTTGTCCTCCGTAGTTGTTGAGATTGTCCGACCGTAGGTGAATGCTATGCCGTGAATGTGAGCCTGAATGCCTGCACATTGTACATGTATAAGATCGTTGGAGCATGCATTTTATTTATTTCACTGTGTTTATTGCGTGCATCTACCCTCAGTTCGTTTGACGTGCTTAAAGTTTTCAAGGGCGATGTTAGGTGGATTACAAGAGAAGTTGACATTCAGATGCTAGCAGATCAGCCACGATTGGATGTTATTGGACACTGTATCGACTAATTGTGGATGTTCCAGCATAACACTTGAATCTCCTTAAACCAAATCCGCCGTTGGATTTGAATTCCTTGTCCCTTGTTGTGAAGGGAACCCTTGTTATTTGAATTTTTCCCTTGTAATACTCCCCTTATTCTGTGGTCTATGACCCCACCGCTTTTATGGCGTGTAAGTTGGTAGTAGTTGCCTGGTTAATAGCTTATGGTGCCATGACGAAACCGAGGGCTCCCGGTGGAACAGTTGCCACATGGTGACGCTGCTTGGCATGCGCTGGTATCAAGGTTTTTGACCAAGTATCTTTACCAAGTTACACCACCGTACCGTTTTGTTTTAAAATTTTCTCCTTGGAAATGTTCAGGTGTTCAAACGGAAAATCCACAATGGGTTGATGCAGAAGTGTTCTCTCAAGGTAAACGAGAGGTGGTTTTAGAGAAAGAAAGTATGGCATGATCTAAGTTTACATAAAAGACGGATGTGGTCGAGTAAAGGAAAGAAAAAGAAGACTAGTAAGGAAGGTTAGCCTCAGGTAGTCGGGAGTGATGGTGAAAGTCTGTGTGGATGTCATGTCCCAATCCCTGTGTTTAGTTGACCACGCTACGCATGTTGGGTCATTTCGCTGCGTGCCCTGCGAACGCCGTCGGTGTCGGGTCCATTATCATCCCGTTTCGCGTGGCTGCAGCATTGTGCCGTGCTTGTCGTCCTTGTGCACTGTGCACTTTTCCTTTTTCCTGGCATCCGATCAGCCCTCTACCCCGCACCGTCGTTCACCGTATCGGACCCCCCCTATTTCCCCTTCCCTTTCTTTCTTCTTTTGGTGACACGACCGCCCGCACGCCTACCTCGTCGAGCGGACCCCCTCTCCTCTCGTTATTTCCCCCTCTGCCGCTCACGCAGTAAGCGCACCATGTCTTTGACCTTATCTCCACAGCATGCACCGTCTATGTACCCCAGCCCCGCCGCATCCACCGTCGGTGTGTTGCTTTCCCCTCTCTGTCCGCCTATATAAGATACCCTTGGTCCTTGCTCTTCTTCTTCATCCCCATTCCTCTCACATTCACTGCAGAACTATGAAATCTAGTCGACGTTGTGAAGCTAGGTTCGTCTGTCTGAGATGATGGTGTGATCTGAGAAGAAGAAAGGATCCGGTTCGTCGAAGAAGTTCAAGTTCCCTTGGTTAGTTGGCCTTAGGATTCACGATGTTTTACTTCTCAGTCGACTGTTTCTAGATCTATTGGTGCTACGCCATGATTTGGATAATCATCTTCTTGTTGTTTCTCCATTGTCCTCGTCTATCTCGACTTCTGGAGTAGGTCTCGGTTGTACCAGGTTGCTCTTAACCATGTATCCTTAGATTCCCATGTGGTTTAGTATTTGAAGTCGTGTAATCTATCGTGTAATCCCTGATCTATGAAATGTGATCGTGTTAGCCCCTTCTGGTTCTCACTTCGAATCTCGGGACGAGATTCTTTTTAAGGGGGGTTGGTTGTGACACCCCTGGTGTTACGAGCTCGTTTAGCACCGCAATTTAGACCGAAGTAAAATTTTCGAAGCGAGTTTCTCTGATTTTTATTTAAACGTACTCCTACGTGTAACAATGACGCTAAGAGCAGTGGTAAGCTGTCCCTGTCGGTCGTCTCTACAAGATTATACAAGTTGACCGACTGCCCATCTGTTGCTTGCGAAGTTGGTGGTCTCGTTCTAATTTTTATTTTTTATTTTATTGGAGCACGTGGTTCTTGGCCTGCCTGCCTCCGTAGAATTTCTCATGCTGGAATTGTCTCGGAGATTGTGCCGGCAAGTGAAGTAACTCTCTGACGCGCTGTACAATAACCATGCGTGGGTGGGCAATGAATCTGAATGACGCGATCAAAAGACTAAATATGACTAGCAGCAGGTACTCCTACTACTCCTATGCGAAACAATCTGGCCGAGTGTTTCTCTGTTCCCTGTTGACGAGGACGCATAATTCCACAGCCTATCCTGTGCGTAGCCTTGTCCTTTCATGTTCCGTATTGGCGCGCAGCGGCCGGCCAAGCCATGCCGCGCTGTCCATGAGTAATGAAAGTTGTCAAACCATCACGTTGTCTTCTTTCTCTGCTGGTTGTGTCGTGACTCACGACGCATCGCGCGAACGCCACGCCACCGGCCTTGCCTCGTCCTTTCTTGTCTCCGTTTGTCCTCGAGCGTGCGTTGTACGTTTCCTTCCCCCTTTCTTTTTCTTCTACTGAGAGGAGGCGCCCAGCTCCGATTGCCCTCCCCACTCAATCGCTCGGTTCTCTCCTCCGCTGGCGCGTGATGCCTCGCTGCTGCGCCATTGCTGGCTTCACGCCTGGGAGCGCGTGCCGCGGTCCCAACTCCGCAGCCGTAGCACCGTCTCCAATCATGCCATGGCCGCATCGCAGTGCAGCGTCTCGCGTCGAACCGGTGGCTTCTCCGCCATTGTCTCTTCCTTCCCCGCTCTGGCCCAGCACCATGCCGCTTTCCGTCCGCTGGGCTCGCCTACTGCTGATGCCCCGCGAAGCTCTGTCGGTCCGTGCGCCTCCCGGCTGCAGTGCCCCGTCGATGAGCACGCGCGCCCCTTGGTCTGCGCGGGACTGCTGCGTGCCCGTGGTCCTGTAGCCACCACGTGGCCCTCTCAGCGTTGCGCGAGCGCACCCCTTCGCCTCGCTCCACGCCGGAGCCACCATGCTATGGTCCGCGGATGCCGCCGGCACGCTCCAACGCCAGGGCCGCACCCGCCATGCCCGAGCACGGCGCCCCTCCTTTTCCCTTCGCTGCTCCGCTGCTCCATGCGCCTCTCCCTCGCTGCCAGCACCACCCGAGCACGCAAACCGCCCGCTGCCCGCAATGCGCCTTGGCCGCGCCTGCCGTGCCCTGCCGGTGTCCGCACCACCGTCGAGCCCCGCTATGCCCTGGCGTCATAGCCACCGTGACCCGCCCTCAGCCACGCGCAAGCACACTATGCCGCCGATGACGTGGTGCTTGCTGCGCCGTGGCTGCCATCGCCGGCCGCACGCCTGGATGCGCCGCTTCCGTGGCCGGCGATTGGTCTCCTCGGCCTATGCTCTGCTTAAGAAGACGAGGTGAAGGTGAGAAATCCAAGTAAAGTTTTGTACATGGTGTTTACTGCAAAATACATGACTCGAATAAACAGTGTTTAGGGATCTCAGAGCGAATAGAGAAATGTGCGGGGTTCCTTCTGCAAAATGCACACCGCGCCTGTGGGCTTGACCTGCTAGGCCGGCCTACCGCCCCGCGCCTGGGCCATTGCCTGCTTGCTAGGCTGCCTACCGCATTGGGCCACCACCTACCCCGTTGGGCTGGCCGGTCGCCTGCGTGCTGGGTCGTCCGCGCCTGGGCTGCCCTAACCGTTTGGGCCGCACGCCGGGTGCCGCGCGCCTTGCTGGGCCACCATGCCCCCGTCCGCTGGTCTTGCCTGGGCTGCTGATCGCACCCCTCCGCCTGCGGGCTAGGTCGACTCACTGGTTGCTGGGCCAGATGTGTGGCCGCTGACCCTCTAGTTTTATAAAGCGATTGCTAATTGAGTCTCGGGAATAAAATTGTAACATCAATATAAAATGGTATAGGAATCTAAAAATGATGAAACTAGTTTTGTTGGGTGTCTAAAATTAGGACCTACCTATTAGTACATTTTGTTCACATAGTTCGATAATATTTTTGGGAGCTATATAATAAATCTAAGATACTTAATATTGCAAAATATAAACTTATAGGAACTTTCGTGATAAATTGGTAATAGTATTGGATCTGAAATCTTTACAGTAGGTTCCTAGCGATATTAGCTGCTCACAATAATGCTTATAGCACCAGGATAATTAGTGTGCTAAATAAATAATGACGTCCTATTTCAAATAAAGATTAAATTGGCAGAATAGAATGAAGAAACAACGTTGGTTTGTATAACTAAAACAACTGTTGGGAAATAATGTCTTGTTCGACAACATGGATATGTAGTCTAAGTATGGTCATCATTAGAACTGGCCCGTTAACTCGAGAGGCGTACGTCATATTTTACGAGTCACGATTGCAGTCGATTAATTATGTCTTTGCATTGTATCGCATTGCATATCATATAGGTGCGATGATGGATCGACAGATCAATTAAAGGATGATTGGGAATCCGAAGATGGTGTGATGGTATTCTCTCCAGGAGATGATGCAATGGGCTTGTTTTTCAATTGATGGTGGATGATCTGAAGATGCAGATACTAACTTTTTAATATATCTTACCCAAGCAAGCCCCGGTGCATAACCCCTACTTTTCTGCAGTTTAAATTATATTTGTGCATTAAGTTTTAAGGAGTTGAATGAAACCCACTTGCATATATATCTTTATCCTATGAGTCCTACTAGTATGATAGGATCATGTAGAATGCTATGCTATAGGATTCCGGTAGAAGTCGAGTGATTGTCTGTCACTCATGAGATATAGGAAATATATGACTGGAATATTATCACTTGGAAAATATAAATGGTGGAAAGTAAAATGGTGACCGGGCAGGGATAAGGTTTGGTATTGGTGGATGTAAGAGGTTGTGTCGCCGTGGATGCGGGGCATGGCTTGGTTACATTGCTTTTCCTGTCTGGTCGGTTAAGGACCGATCGTTGCATAAGATTCTAGGCAAGTCACAGACTTATTATCCCGAGCACATACTTGTGTATGGGCGCTTGGAAGACTTGTTGCTCTCTTGTCGCGGATCCGGCTCTTTTCGGACCGACTGTTAGGGTTTTATTTTGGTGGAGGAGGTCCTTGCACCGCACTGAGTTCGGGACTCAAGGGCGGGGGCTTGGAGTCCCAGTTTGGAGGGGGACCTGGACACTCGGGACAGGAGAGTGATGGGTTGGTCCTGCTTGTGCCTGGGGTACAAGCGGGACGTGTGTTTTCGGGGTACCCAGCTGGGGGCATTGATTCGCGAATCGCCGAGCTATCTGGTACGGCTTGTCTACGGTTTAGCATCGTAGTAAGAACCGAAGATGAAAGATGGAAGATGGAAAAATGAAATCTGATTGCTTACCACCTACTTGAAAGTAGCACAGGTGCTTACTTAGAATGGTTAGTTAATGAACCAATGCGGCTATTAATAAAAATCGAATATAAGGACGCATGCTTAGTAATGCTTCCTGCAAATGCAACCCACAAGCCAGATAGCCTTGCAAATCCTTGGAGTCTTTTTCTTTCCTCCTGTCGGGTAAGTCTTGCTGAGTATAATTGAGTACTCAGGGTTTTATTCCCCCTGTTGCAGGTAACAGGTGGAGGCTTGAGGTGACCTTTGTGTATGGATTCCTCCTGGTGGGCTTAGAGAGGATTTTCTTTACGCTGCGATCGTAGTTGTTATTTATAACTCTCACCAAATGCTTTTATAATCGAAAGTTTCATAATCTGTTGTCGTAGTCTATATATCAATACTTCATCATGACAGTAATAGATGTTTATTTCCGTTATAACTCTGTTCGCATGTTTCTATTCCGCTGTTCAATTAAATTGTTTATAACTCTGATAACATGATTTCATTCCGCTGTTATAAATACTATACTCTGATGTTGTATTAAAAGGGATGTAAGAAATGGTTACGAATGATGTAAGCTTTATTCTCTCATTTGTGATCCTGATGGCAAAAATGTGGATTTTCGGGTTCTCCCCTGGGGTGTGCCCGACGGAACCGAGTAATTTAGTGTTCTCCCTCGAGTGCTTAGTGTCTAATAGAAGACAAGCACTCCTGTGATGCATTAAATTAGGCGGTTCTGCCACACGCTCGGGAACTGGCTGCCTGCTCGGCTGATCTTCTACTTTCTGACCCTGGCACCACGTGACTACGTCACCTACTGTCAGGCTCGGAGACTAGCTGTGGGGGTATGACCCTCGGTATCCACAAGACAAGCCATGGGCCGCACCATCAGAGGTGGTCCAGCCCACAAGATCAAGGCGTACACGGCGCTGCTCGGCGTGCACCGCAAGCTATTGTATAGTACCAATTAGGATATTTTCTTTGTAACCCTATCCTCCAGAGTATATAAGGAGAGACAGGGGTCCCCTACTCGATATCTCAATGCAATACATCAGAACACATAGTGTAGGTATTACGTCATACTGACGGCTGAATCTATCTAAATCTTTGTGTCTTGGTGCTTATATTACCATCTCGCTCTTGATCTCGCTCACCTCTACGACAAATCTACCATCGTGGGATACCTTTCGGTGGACTATCGAGCATCTTTTATCGACAATGTTGCATCTCTTCTCCTCCCACCTTCTGTTGCATCGTCTCTCCCGGAACCGGCAGGGCATCCATACGAACGAGGGATGGGCGATGGACGATGGCTGCCTCCAGAGCGGGATGGACGCTGAGCGGAGGGGGTTGCGTACGTCGTGGTTGGGAGCGGGGGGGAGGGGGGTGCAGGCACGTGGTGACGTGAGCGTGGCGGGCACGCACTCCAGTTTTGATTTGATTCGATTTTACGTGAGGGAGGCGGGCGGTTGCGTCGAATGGAGCCACGTCCGAACGCAGCCTGGGGCCGGACGTCCGGATGTCCTAATGCAAGTACAGTATGCAACTCTTTCGAATCAATTCCTCAGCTTCGACGACGCACGTGCGGTGTGCCAACGATCGTCGTAGCCGGGCCATCAACAACTGCTTGCATAACTACGCACGCCGGGGAACGACAAAAGGCTGGTTTCGCACCCATTTGGCCTCCCACTGGACACAAGTCTCCTCTATTTTGGTGAAAATTACCACTCCTTCCACCACCCCATCTAGGTCTCCTTTATCCATTCACATCACACGTGGAGGACTCCAGCGAACTGGGTGACCGATGCTGCCGCCAAAGAAGCCCGACCCTATGGATCCGCTGGCTCGGGCCCCTGCCTCCCCCGCCAGGCGAGCTCCAAGCGGTAGGGCGATCACTGCTGCCGCCAAAGAAGCCGACCCCATGGCTCCCATACACGCGAGCTTCAAGCCACGTGAGGGAGTCGCCGCCATCTAGCCTCCGAACCCACAGAGGGAAGCGGATCGAAGAGCAAGGAGACACGCACTCACCTCGGCTCAAGTGATTTTGCCCTAATCTCGTCACATTTCATGGGCACTTTGGTTTATTCCACCATATTATTCTGTTTTTAGAATCTGAATCAGCCAAATGGTTTCAGCAAAGTAATTTTATTTCTCATCAAAACATTTTTCTAAAAAATCTAAATCTAAAATGTTTCTCAGAGGATTTGGAGTCCTACCAAACAGGCTGAGAAAGTTTCTCTAGAAAATTTGAATCTGAAATGTTTCTATTAGAATTTGAAGCCCTATCAAATGGCCCCTTAGAGCTGAATCATTGGAGGTGCTTCGAGACCTTATCACCTATGGAGTACTCCTGGCCTACCATGAGCGGCAATGCAAAATGTACTGATTCTCGCGAAACTCTATAGCCTAAGAGGGCTTTAAACATCCACATATTGCTCAATGAAAGAAAGAATTATTGTATAGGAATCCGCACACCCAATAAATAAACCTATGTTGCGTTTTTTGTATGCCATTTTTAAAATACTAATTAATAAAGGGTTCAATTTTTTTCCAATTTTTTTTAATAAAGGGCGAAACAATTGCTTGGCTCTGTACCATGCCCGTGTTTGCTTGTGATCTGGGAACAGCACCTGGCCAAGCAGCTCTCAAAGCCGCCTCCAGTTGAATCCCAAAATTTCCGATTGATTCCAGAACCGGAATCCCAAACTTTCTGATTGACTACAGAACCAGTGTGCCACACGCTGGAACAAGCACATATCGCTGTCACTGAAGACACATCAGGGGCAAATGGATGTGAAGATGGCCCACTTAGATCGGTGCTAGCCAAGCCGACAATTTTTTCCGACAGAACAACAGAAGACACTGCTTAAACAGGCAGAGGGGGTAACCTCAAAGAACGAATGTGACAGAATGGGTTCAAACTAGTCCTTCACCGTTGCAAAAATTTCCGAGAATTTACAGGCACGACTCATACACTGATACACATCCAGAACAAGCATCCTTCTCTTCCCTCCGTTTTTCCCCAACGTTCCTTTTTCTTTTGTTTTACACCTACAAATGTACACCTAACAAACACGGGAAAGGGGAAACCCAATTGTCTTCATCCTCATCACACAAAGGCAAAAACAGTCTGAGATAGCACGCACAGGTGAAACAGTCCTTGGTGACCGACGCTACCCACCTCCGGTCGGAGAATCCAGGCTCCCCTGAGCAGCTCGCTGCTTCTCCCGCCAGTTCTCGCCCCACATCTTTGCCTCGGCCACCATTCGCTCCCTGTCCTGGCCCCTGTTTGCGGCCCCTGGGAGCTGCTCTCTGGGGGAGTCGGCCCGGTCCTTGCTCGGCGACCTGTGGCCAGAGCTGCCTGCATCGTCATTCTTGGAAAGCGCCCTTCCACTGTCACCAACCCGGTTCCGCTGGTCGCTGCCACCTGCTTTCTTGGATGTGTGCGCCAAGCTAGGATCATAAATCTGGTTTGCAAGGTATGACAGAGCGGTCACAACGTCGGCGATGAGTGGGCGGGATGCAGCCTCTGACTGGATGCACATTGATGCCACCGCAAGCGCCTGGTAAAGCCCCCGTGTAGGGAATCGCCCCTCCAGGTCCGGGTCAGCCATCTTTGGGAGCTTCCGCCTGTCATTGAAAAGGGGCCGCGCCTGCCAATAAAGAATTAACTTCATTACATTGTCATCAATCAACTGAAAAAGGCATATGGAAGATCATAACCATTGACCATCATAGAAGGATGCCTAATGTTCATTCTCTTCCAAGACATAACATGTGCTTGTATGCATATATATATCTAGCAACCAGGTATTATTTGAGACCGTAAGCAAGACATATTGCATTGAGCCTATTGGGCTGTATATAGGATACAGAGATTTGAGGCGCAATACACCTCTCTGGATACTATAGCAATATCTGATTACAATCCTAACTACCAAATATACTCGTACATTTTTTTAAGAAAAACTAAAGGTAGACTTCAGACTGCATTTGTAGAGTTTAACATAGTTTCTATCACAATCAGATGCAGCAGTTTAACATCGAAACGAAGAGCTATCACAATCATAGCACTTATGCCTAATCTTATAAACTATTCTCATACACCTCCTAGATTCAGTTTCAGTTCCATATCAAAATTAGATACACTTTCCAAACAATCCTAGATTCAGTTTCAGTTCCAGTTCCATATCAACAAAGAAAATACTGGTTACCCAACAGTTTGGCGTATTCAACAAATGATTAATGAACATTTTGAACAAACTTACCCATGACACAAGGTTTTGCTCTGACGCTGGTCTGGTGCTGTCAATGGCCTTCCGGCCAGTAATCAACTCAAGCAAGACAACTCCAAAGCTGTAAACATCTGACTTAACTGTAAGTTGTCCTGTCATAGCATATTCTGGAGCACAATAGCCATATGTTCCCATAACACGCGTTGAGACATGAGACTTGTCACCAACAGGACCCAACTTAGCAAGACCGAAGTCTGATAGCTTTGGATGGAAGCCCTCACCCAATAGAATATTTGATGACTTGAAATCCCTGTAAATAACTGGTGGCTGTGCCTTGTCATGCAGGTACTCCAGCCCTTTAGCAGCACCTGCAGCAATTTTCATCCTAGTGTTCCAATCCAAGGGCTCCTTGTCAGGAGGGAGATCTGCATTAAGTGCTAAGTTAATTCAGAGATAGAAAATATACCACTGCCGATAGTACTACTACAACACTTAACTGCAACAAAGTCAAAGTCTTCCTTTGCTTAGATCCCTTTTCTTAGTTTTCTGGTTGCCAAGTGGCTCTCTCAGCCTCTTGGGTGGTTTTTGTTGTGTTTGTTTCCCTGTACAGTTCTTACCCTTTTTTATTTATAAAATCTCACAGTGGGGGTTTCCCCTGCTGTATTTTACGCTAAAAAAAAGTGCTTATAATATGAATGAATTTCTCAGCAGTAGCAACTGCAGATCTGCACAACCAGTACTTCAAACATTGGAAGATTATCGGTTCCTGTTCCCAATATTGACCCAAAAGAAAATGTTCCTAGTGCACAGTTGCCACTACACTCTTGGGAACATCTGACATGAGTATATGACATAGTTCAAATATGACCTTTCTGGTCACAGTATTGGTAGACTACACCAAGTTCACAAGATATCTTAATTGGATTACTGTTGTTTTGGTGATTTATTTCTTTCCTAGGCTCCAATAACTGCCATGACTGAATTGCTAAAAATGATGTATTCTTATGTAACAGGAGACGCCTTCTGTCTGTCAACCAAGTAATTATACATAACCTTTTTATCTGAGTAATCAAATTAATTATCACATGTGTAACACAGAAGTAGTTGTATTCCATTAAAAGGAATTATAAAGGGAGAAATGAAATAAGCTATGGCTTTGCAACAAAAATGAACCTAAACAAAGGTAATTTTTCGAACACATTTTCAGTCACATGAAGAATAAGGATACGCCATTGATAGGACAATCATATATAAGTGAACAATTTTTAAAGTTCTAAATCGAAATCTGTAAACAATTCCACATTGCCTTATTTACTCTGTTTAGAGATTTCCCTAGAAAGGTACAATAAACAGTTGCAACTCTAAGAGCCTCTCCAAACTTCAATCGCTATTTCTCTATTTAGAGAGATCCCATGAATATTCTCTTTATATATCTCATCTCTCCAACGGACTCTCTCAGTTTCATTCTCTATACTTCAATGGTTTATCGAATTTCCCTTCTATATGAAAAAAAATCATGAGAGAACTACCATGTATTGAATTTAGAGAGTGATACAGCCTCTCCATTAGTGGAGAGCGAGAAGGGTGGTTTTGGAGAGTGGAAGAGATGGAGAGTGGTTAAGAGATTCTATTGGAATCTGATTTTTTTGTTTGTTTTCTAAATTTTGTGATAAAGAGCCATGTAGAAAACCTCTCAAATTGTTGATGTAAACGAGCTACTACTGCAATTAATTTTACTGTGCCCGTAATCACGATGCAAATATGAAAAGTACAACCTACTTTAATAAGGTAATGATGGAAATTAGGAAGGCATGGCCATGATTGACTATTGAAAAAAACCTATTGGCTACTGGGTACATTATGTCCTGCTGCATGGACAAAAGGACATGGGAGAGAAAAGTGTCTCACAATCATGGAAATATGCATTAATGCACATGGACAAAATCAGAAAGATGGGGCCAGACAGCATGGCAGATTGGCAGCATATACTCCAATAGGCATGTGAAAGATAAGTACTAGCATGCACTGAACAGCAAACAGTAGGAGCAAGTAACCATAAACAGGAAACTTAACAGGCACTAATATGCAAAAGATAATAGAAAAGAAACGAACAGTCTTACCATGCAAATGGTCCTCCAATGATCCAAGTGGCATGTACTCATACACGAGAAGGCGTTGATCTCCATCAGCACAATAACCAACCAAATTGACAAGGTTTTGATGATGCAGCAAACTAAGCATAAGAACTTCCACTAGAAACTCTTTGTTTCCTTGATTACCATCCCTATTCAGCTGTTTGATAGCAACAACCTGCAACAGATTATTCATCATTTCAGTAAAATACTAATGCAGTGCTTCATCTTACGATTCAGGATTTCAAGTAATTGTATACGAATCAAATGACATGCATAACTTGTTTGTCTGTTTCATGTCATTCATCTTGTGAATTTAAAATGAAGGACCTATGAAACTGTCTATAGTGTCCTCATTTATCAGGCCAGTATAAGTTGGATCAGCTATAAGTGAACACAGATTTTTTGTGCCTGTGGGGATCCACCACACATGTGCAGGCACTGCTTTTTCTTGAATGTCCTAGACAGATCAATGACGCCATTGGTACAACTGAGCCACTTTTGTACTAGTCCAACAGCAAGAAACAAGAAAAGTGGAAGCCCCGCTTTGACGACAAAGCTCATTACCTGGCCCATGTCAAGGCGGCCCTTGTAAACACGCCCAAACCCTCCCTCCCCAATGAAGCATTCATCCCTGAAGTTCTTTGTTGCGGCTGCAAGCTGGCGGAAGGTGAAGGTCTGAGCAGAGATGACATTGCCACTGGCGTCCCTGAGAACTGAAAGCTCCTTCTTCGAGCCAGCATTGCCTTTGGCCCGAGCCTTGTCAGCCCCTGCACATATCCATTGTCTACATAATCAAGACAGTCATTTACAAACAAACCAATATACTAATCATAATAGGAAACATATCCCTGCTTCTAATCAATGGGTGATCATCATGTGGAGTTTCTGAATTTGGAGATGCAAGTCGATATCCTTCTCCCCTTCTAACAATATCATTCTCCTATCTCTAATAATAATAATAATAGTACTGTAAAAAAAAGATCCGAAGACAGCATCGTTCCTGTCATTTCCCTCAATCACATCAACATGCACTAGGGATCAGCCGCTCCATTCGTACCAACCCAACCACCACGAAGAGACTAACACCGAGCATCAAACCTCGCTCGGATCCGGTTCCGATCCCAACAACAACAACAAACCAAGGGAACGATCCCAAAGGAGAGAGGGAGACGCGCATAAACAGCACGCACCTGCGTGGTCCCTCTTGACGCGCGGCGGCGCCACCACGGCCTCCTCCGCCCGGCCGCCTCCACCGCCAGCGGCAGCGGACGAGGACGAGGACGCCCGCCCGACGCCGCCATTGCCTCCGCCGGGGCCCTTGGCGCCGTAGTACTTGAGCTCCTCGTCGCGCATGGAGCCGAAGCACGGGAAGCAGCCCATCGCCGTGCCCGGGGTGGGCTACCACCACCCACCAATCAATAGCTCACCGCGGCGCCGCGCGACGAACCCGCATTCCCGCACCGACAAGCCGGGTTGACGGGGCGGGGGAGGGCGGCGAGGCGGCGCGGATCAGGAAGGCGGGGGGAGGTGGAGGAGACGTGTGGGCGGCGGCGTCGGCTGCTCTGGGCAGCAGCTGCTGCTTATAGCAGAGCAGGCAGGGCAGGATGCTCCGGCTCCAGCCTCAGGGGTTGGTAGGACGGAAACGGGAAAGCGTGGGACGGAGACGGGAGGTTAGGAGAGACTTCACTGTCATTTTACAAGGATTTCAGAATAATCATTCTGCGATCTAGGTTGCCTCTTTTGAAACAAATATCTGTGCCAAACAAGCACGTGTTATGTTCATCGCCTTGGCACTTGGCAGTATTTTTTTGTCTGATATTTTCCATGGTAAAAATAAGCATTCCTTAAGGTTAGCGTTATTACATTTATACTTTATAATAACTATTTATAGGCAAATTAACAGAATACTAGTAACAGCACTTGATGGTTTGAGGAACTAATTGCTGAGCGGCAACTTGCAAATGGAGTCCAAATCAGATGTCGGCTCTTTCACACGCACTACTTTTTTTTTTCTGATGAGGGGGCTTCAGAGTACTACTAATTTAATTGTCCAGTTGACTCATCTACTAACTACAAGAAGCGATTCTCTATCTATTCATATCGATTCTATTCTATCTATTTAGTCTATTTTTTTATTTTTAACGAAAAAAACTCAAACGGATTCGTGTATCTGGCCGTGGTGAAGAACCCTGCGACCCATTTAACATCAACTACCTATTAATCCAGGCTCAAAAAACTACCTATTAATCCTTCCGCATAATCGGAAATTGAAAATTGGTAATCAGTAGTAATTACGAAATTAAATTTCCCATCCCATCAAGTCGAACCGAGGAGATCATGCACATTATTATCTTCCTTTTCTATCTTTAGATATACATTATTCTCATCGCACATCGCCGTCCGCCTATATCATTCTGATCGGTATTGACATGTAATGGTTAATGGGACCGTTTGTTTGCAAGAACTGAGTGTAGTTTATTGTGTTTGGTTCTGTTTCCCTATAGTGACAGGCTAGTTAGAGATCTCGTTTGTTACTAGCATGTGATAGACTTACCACCAAGCAATTTCCCTTAACTCCTTGCAGACATTATTACAGACAGGTTGAAGATGGCCGTTCCATGGTGGCCGTGACCTTCACACCGTGTCTGCAAATGGGAGGAATGGGAGGTCGCGGCCGTGCTCGCGCCAGAGGCAGGAGAAGACGCGGAAGGTCTCTAGGGGCGGCTGCGTGAGGTGCGCGAAACGGAGCAGCGCGACGGCGAGGAACCTTTCCGGCAGCGAGAGGGAGGAGAGAACATGGTGACCGCGTAGCGGAGTGGTGGCGAGGCGGCGAAACAGGCGGAAGAGGAGGAACGAGGTGGATGGCGGTGGGAGGTGGATGCGGAGGCGGATAAGGAGGCCGTGGAGGCGGTGGAGGTGCGGGAGGAAGGTCGAGGACGCGACGTGGCGAGCAACAGCGAGGCACGCTAGGTGCAGGATGGCGGCAACTGCAGGTGCGAGCTCACCTCCTCGAAGAAGCCCTTCGCCTTCATCTCGGGGGAGAGGCGACCGTGGCTGCGCCTACGCCCGGGCTCCTCTCGCTGTCGTACCATGACTGCAACTACGCTTGGGCTCGGGAGGTGACGAGAGTGGTGGGTGACAAAAAAGTCAGAAAACTGATCGGGGGGTGAGGAGAGTGAGCGATGGGCGACATAGAGATCCAGGCCCGTGAGAAATGAAGTCCATTTCCGTTTCTCGGGCTATAGGCTCCACGGTGCTTTAAGCACCATGCGACCCAGGACCCAGAAGTGTCCAGGCAAACAAACACGGCACGCTGCACCGCCAGGGCATGTCCCATATCCCCGTCTAGGTAAACAAACACGCCCAATAAAACTCTACCGTCATGATCAGAAAATACAGTCACTGGCCTTGGGGATGCTCACATCACCAGTGAGTTGTCTCGGTTGGTTAGCAGAAGCCACCATTTGGGATAGAGACCGGCATCCCCTCACGTCCTCTGGTATACACTCAGGACGGCCTGATCGAAGGCGGATCCGGCGAGAAGGCAGCTTGGCCAGTGAGCAGAAGCTCAATGTAAGGACCGGTTGGATGGCTAGAGGGGGTGAATAGCCTATAAAAACCTTCAATACACAATTCAAAACTAGGAACATGAATTAGTAATGAATGTAATTCCTAACAAACACTATGCGCCCATAGCCAATCACCTAAACGCAAGCCTCCTGAATAATTCTAGTGAGCAAAGCAAGAACACACAAGCACAAGCACTAGAAACTAGTTGAGCAAGAAAAGAGTAATCTACTCGACTACTCTAGCACAAACAACAATTAGAGCTAAGGCTATTCGAGCAAGTTACTGTTGATGGTCACTAACACCTGTTTTGACCATCAACATTCCGCCCAAAAGCATGATAAAGTGAGGTAAATCATCATCACAAATGTTGCATTTTGTTTATAAATCACCTAGTTCCACTTGTGCTTGTAGAATTATTTGTATGCAGGAAAATATAGCAAAAATATGTAAAATGGTGACAAAAATGGATAAAGGGAGCAAGTGAACGTGCCATGTCACCGATTCGTGGGAGCTTCTTCAGAAGCATTCTCAAGCGTCCATTCAAGTCGGTTTGCACCGATGGACGAGATGGAGTGGTCGTGGATCCACCGACCCACCGTTGGAGGCTCCTAACCGACCTCCAAACCGACTTCCTACCCAAAAGTTGGCACGTGCTGGCTTCACAACCGCCATTGAGGAGCAACCAAGGCACTATGATGCAGAGGCGGTGCATCTAAGGGCCGCCCGTCGCCCCTATGCCGCCGCCTGTCACCCTAGGTGCTCCACCGACCTCCTGGCTGCCTACAAGTACCCTATATCACTCTACACTATAAATATGGGTTGTGGAGCTCGGTGGAGAAGTGCCCCATTCATTTTCAAGCTCTCCAAGCTTTCTAGCTTAGCTTTAGAGTAGTAGTCTAGTAGTGGAAGTAGAGCTCTCGGAGTCCAGAAGAGTCTTCTGGGTCTGGTATAGCTCCTTTGTAATTCTTTCATTTCGCATTTACTTTATTCGGTACTTTACCTTTAGTACTTTATTTAGTATTATTGCTCTACTTAGTTCAAGTTCTAGTTCATTATTGTTCATCATAAGCGAGCTTAGGTGCTTATTACTTGGCATTAGTAATATAGGTTATCTTTTAATTAGTAGTCTTTCGTTAGTACTGGTTCCACCGTCTGGTTAGGGTACTTTGATCTCATTTCATCGGAGCTTGAATCGAAGTAGTAATCCTATAGATTAAGCGAGGTGCTTAGGCTATAGATTACCTATGGATGTGGCTAGGCCTCCAGATAGATTGTTGTAGCACTCGGTTTTAAGAACAAAACCAGATACACACCATATGTGAGCCCAGGAAGTCAAATCTCACATATAGCTACAAATAAGGGTAATATCAAAAGACAATCCTTAAATACATAGCGTATTAGTATAAAGATTATAATCTCAGAGTATAGACAGAGGAAAGACAACTCTGATCTTCAGGCGAAGACTCTAAATCCACAAGGACAACTGACTAGTTGACCACAAGCCTAATTCCTCCAAACTCTAGCAATCTGGTACCCATCCGGGATTTTTCCAAAGATTTAAAAAGTAAAGCAAACGTAAGTACATATCGTACTCAACAAATATAACATGGAGTTCATGAGGCTCAAAAGGCTGACACTGGTTTAATTGCGATTAGGTTTTAATTGTCACAATTTTAGCATAGGAGCAGTAACAAGTTTATCACAAGCCCATAAACACATGATCAGGTAAACATGAATAATGAATAGCATAAACAGTAATCATTAGTGAGCATTTTCATCATCAGTATCATCTGTGTTCATCATCTATTCCGCAAATGTTCCAAGGCCGCTTGTGACCGTGAGCACGGCTGATATACCAGTTTTACACTCTGTAGAGGTTGTACACTTTCATTGTGAGTCGTGATTTACCCTTTCGCCCGAGGTGATTAGCCTCTTGACCCACTACCAAGGACGGTCGATAGGGTTCACTATGAAGCCTTTCAAAGGTTTGTCTAACAAGTTAGGGCCATTAGATTCACTCAGCAAATAGATGTAGGAACCCCCTTCCCGATGGCACAATGACATGCAGCCTATACACAAGATGACAGAGGTTGTCCTGTACCCAATTCGACAAGCCATTCTTATGCCAATAAAGGTAACCTCTAACAAGCTAGAAAAGGTCCTCATATTGAGCTAAAGCCAGAGCCATGTAGCACTCACAGTTGTACTGTAAGTCCCGGATGATCACTTACAGATAAGTCTTTAGAGAGAGGAATCTAGAGCACCATAACAATAGCCCAATGCTCTAGCCCCCTTGTTCCATGTTGCTAAAAAGCATCCTTTTATGTTTATTGCATAATCCATTAGTCAAGTTACAAGATCATGGTTGTAGTAAAGCACTAGCATCATACTACCCAATGCAATACCCCATAGGTATCAAGGTACAAGGTAACAAAGCACTAGAAAATCCTTAGTGGCAGTCAAGGTAGACACATGCAGTATGTATTAAATGATTAAAGGTGAATAGGTAACAAGGATGATCCCATGCTATACTTGCCTTAAACTTAGATCCTTCTTCAAGTCCAAAACTTCAAAGATTTGCTTCTTGATTCACCTTGTATATCTCACCGATTGGACGTAATAATAAAGCACCACACAAGCATCCATACAATCATACACGAAGCAAACAATAGATCTAAATTAGAATAGTACACCAATCATAAAATCAAGATGAGAAGTTTGTAAGATGAATCTAAGTCTCGCTACGAACACACAGACGCGAAAAGCACACTAATTGAAGCTACGGTTGAAAAGATACAACTACCGAGAGATCTACTCATAAAACCATTAGCTTCATGTGTTTTAATTATATAAAAACATATATAAGATATTTTATAGATAATATAAATTAAGTCAAATTTAAGTTTGAAATATAATACTAAAGTAAAATAGATCATATTTTATTTATAAAACCCAGTTGCATAATTATTATTCAAATTATAGTTTAAACCACAAAATTCCAGAAATAGTGACATGGTAACCATTGTTACTAACGCGTAGATCTCGTCGCTATGAATCTAAAGCAACTTGAATGGGCTAAAACGGAGTTAAAACGTAGAAGATATGAATTAAACAAGATTTCCTTTATTAAAATAATAGATTAAATCAAACCTTGAATTTTAAAAGTTGAAAACATACTTAACAGTAGTATGAACATGTAGATTATGAAATTATGAACCTAACGCAAGTTGAACAGGTCAAATCGGAGTTAAAACGGAGAAGTTATGGACCAAAGAAAATAGTGGCAAAATTGTAGATAAGTGAAAACATATTTTGGATCTAAACCGACAAAACTACGCTTTCCAAAGAAGAAGACGTAATATGTGATTATGCTTTGGACCGCGGGTTCAAAATCAGAAAAGTGAAGGGGCTCTTTAGCAAAATTTTGTGCGAACCGGTACCTTTTAATCAAAGCCATAGATCTCCAGAT
The DNA here is from genome assembly GCF_019320115.1 of Miscanthus floridulus. NCBI lineage: Eukaryota > Viridiplantae > Streptophyta > Magnoliopsida > Poales > Poaceae > Miscanthus > Miscanthus floridulus. The sequence continues at coordinate 36,706,654 of NC_089590.1, read as the reverse complement.
GGATGGTCGAGAGTGAAAGGGGGAGATGGGGTCGCCGGCGTGAGGTTTCCAGGCGGCGGCGCCATGGCCGGGTGATAGAGGAGGTCACCGGCATTTTTGAATATGAGCCTACGGGACACGATAGCATTAAGAAAGGGCACCGGAAGATGGAGAAGACCACTGCGAACTCGAATCTACGATCTATTGCACCTATTGGCGGATAGAGACGGCGGGCTGCAAGCTAGGGCGGCGGCAGAGCAACTGCTAAGCGGCGCAAGATAGCTTAGAGTGAAAAGGGGGAAGAAAAGGGTCTCAGAGTGCTCGAGGAGTACTCCTAAAGCTTGATGATCTTCTTACCGTGATGGAGGGGCGTCCAATCGGCTTCGGCGATGTCGGCTCTTCTCGGCTAAAACTCAACGGCGAAGCTGGGGCACGGGAAGGCGCGGCGGCTATGCTAGGGCTTGGTGGGGAACAAAACGGGCACGGAGGTCGCTATTTATGGTATGGAGGAACTTGCGCCGCAAGGCAACGGTGGAGGACAGGGGCAGCGCGGACTCCCGGGCGACATCGATGGAGTCCGAGCGGGTCACGAGGTAGAAGGAAGACCTAACGAGTGGGGCCAGACTATCGGTGAGCGCGGGAGCGGGTCAGTGCACTCGCTGGCTGGGCAACTGGGCCTGCTGCGGTAGAACTGCTAGGCCAAACGTAGGGAGGAGGAGCTGGGCCTGCGCTCCTGGCTGGGCTGCGGGAAAAAAGAGCTGCCGGCGCTGCTGCTGGGCTGTAAGCGGGAGAAACGGGGCGGGACTGGGCCGAGAGAGTGAGGAGGGAGAGAGGACGGCTCGGCTGGGCCGGCTGGTCGCTGGGCCTAATAGTGGAGAGGAGTGTTTTTCCATTTTCCCATTTTTTCCTATTTCATTTTCAAAACCAAATTCAAACACAAACCAAATCAAATTCAAATATGGTTTAAAATACACTTTTTAGTACAAATAAAAATGAGAAATTTTGATATTCTCCCAAAAAATAAATTTTACAACTTTAAAAAAAATTCTTTTATTTTCTAATTCTCTTTTCTTTTACTTCAAAGTCATTTTTTATTTCATTTGAAAAAGAAATTTAAACCATTCTGAATTTTCAACCAAAACCACTCAATCAAATACATCAATTGCAAGGGCATGTATGCACAAACATGTTGCTAAACCTTATGATGAATTTTAATTAAATGAAAATTTTTATTTTCCTATATTTTATGAGCACAAAAAATCACAAATAAATGATTTTAGCTCTATTTCCAAAAATTCAAATTTTAGGGTGTTATAATTCTACCCCCCATAAGATGAATCTCGTCCCCGAGATTCGGAAGACATCGACTAGGAGATAGAATACTTCGTCTTTATATTCTTCTTTACTTCCTCGTATAGTTCTATCTTCTTGATAAGGACCCCACTTTACTTTGCATACCTGTTAATCTTACTCCAAGTAACTTGTCTAACTAATTCCAAGATTTTGATAGGCACCTTGATCAATTCTCAGGTATCTCCAATCACTAGGCCACTTTTCCCTTTTAGTCCATAATATCATTTCTTTTTCTTAAAATATTCCCTTCCAACAAAGCCCAATGAATCTCTTGGTCAGAAGGGGATTCTATTACCAATCTTTAAAACATTAATGATTTCGGTTAAGTTTCTCGATCTGGAATACAACTCTTAATCCTTGGTGTCACCCGAACCTTCTTAGCACAATTCTCCATTACTAAGGGCATCGGTCGCGACTTTTACTTCTCCAGGTGTTAACACTTTTCCAAGTCATAATCAATCTCATTCCAACGAGGATATCACAAGCTCAAGACCAACTTAGTGAAGATGTCCTGTAGATTCTTGTGATCCTCCTAAATGTTACTTTTACTTTCAAAAAGAAGTACCTCCATGCTCCATAATGAATAACTCCAGATGCATGTTAGGTAGTTCAACTCATGCTTCCTTAGCTGACTTAATGAACAAGCCACTACCTTTCCTCTCATATAAGGACACATCCCACACCTTGACAAGGTGCATCATTATAGATATGAAGCTCTCATCCGGATCTAGCACAACTAATACATAGGTTTTACTTCAACCTCTTCGTGGACTCCTTCAAACATTTGCCTGAGGTCTCTTGATCCAAACAAACTTAAAACCTCTTCTAGTAGCATTATCAATATCTTGATGATATTGGTTAAACCTCCCTTGAACCTTTAATCAAACTTCATTGAGACTCTAAGTTTCTCCCAAATCTTTGGGTACCACCACGCTTCCGCTGCACAATCAAGAACGTAAGACACTTCATCTTGCAAATTCTTCAACTTGGCTATCCGCCTTAAGAAAAGATAAAGTAGGGGACACCAAAGTTTAGCTTGCATCTCTTTCTAGATGAGTTAACTAATATCAAGACGTTCTGTCATCCCAATGATACTCTTGTGTATGGGTAAGAACAAGAAATCTAGAATTTCTCGAGAAGCAGAAAAACAGCAGCGTCGTAAAACGGCTGTAACTCTCATTCTATTAATCCAATGATATTGTAGCTTATACCGTTGGAAAGCTTATCAAATTCTCCACAACTTCCTTACAGAACACGCTTCCAAAGTATGCAGTTAACTTGGTCTAAAATAGTGCACAACAGAAACTACTCCAAATTCCAAACAGCACAGATGCATCGCCTTGTGATTTTCCTATCTCCATAACCAAAACAGCTATCAAGCTGATTCTTGCGCTCAGAGAAAGATATGGAAGTCTACTATTGTCCAGAATTTTCTCATGATTTTTGATCATCCAAAAGCAGAGATATAAGCCAAAGAGTGTAGACTGCTCCGAAAAGACAGGATAGAGGAAACAGAAGAAAACCATAACCCAACTATTTTTTACACTAATCCTTATACCTTAGGCCTATAAACTAAATGAAATTGTGGGAACATCCATCAAGATCATTGCAATCATTACAAAGATGCAAAACAATCATAAGCATAATGATAATTCAACAAGCAATAAAGATGCACAATTCAATCATTGATTCAACTTACGATACTATCGTCCTTATTGTACTAGGGGTAACAATCCTAAGACTTATCTTCAGATTACGCAAGAAGGTGATAAGGAATAGTTCTAGAAGCATATCAAATCAAGGAGTGGAGATAAGACAAAGACTTCAAAATAAGCACCAAGGTAGAGATGAATAGCAATGATAGAGATATAGTAGAGAAAATATCAAGGTTCATAGAGCAAGGGTTTTTGTAGCAACTTCTAAACCTTAAAACGACTAGTTTCTACTAGGTTTGCGTCCTACAATCAGCATTGCTCTAATACCACTTTGTAGCACTCGATTTTAAGAACAAAACCAAATACACATCATATGTGAGCCCAGGAAGTCAAATCTCACATATAGCTACAAATAAGGGTAATATCAAAAGATAATGCTTAAATACATAGCATATTAGTATAAAGATTATAACCTCAGAGTATAGACAGCGGAAAGAAAACTTCGATCTTTAGGCGAAGACTCCAAATTCACAAGGACAACTGACTGGTTGACCACAAGCCTAATTCCTTTAAACTCTAGCAATCGGTACCCATCCGGGATTTTTCCAAAGATTTAAAAAGTAAAGCAAGCGTAAGTACATGTTGTACTCAGTAAATATAACATGGGGTTCATGAGGCTCAAAAGGCTGACACTGGTTTAACTGTGATTAGCTTTTAATTGTCATAATTTTAGCATAGGAGTAGCAACAAGTTTATCACGAGCCCATAAACACATGATCAGGTAAACATGAATAATGAATAGCATAAACAGTAATCATTAGTGAGCATTTTGATCATCAGTATCATCTGTGTTCATCATCTATTCTGTAAATGTTCCAAGGCCGCTCGTGACCGTGTTCTTTTATTTTCTAATTCTCTTTTCTTTCTTTTCTTTTACTTCAAAGTCATTTTAATTTCATTTGAAAAAGCAATTTAAACCATTCTAAATTTTCAATCAAAACCACTCAATCAAATACATCAATTGCAAGGGCATGTGTGCACAAACATGTTGCTAAACCTTATGATGAATTTTAATTAAATGAAAATTTTTATTTTCCTACATTTTATGAGCACAAATAAATCATTTCAGCTCTATTTCCAAAAATTCAAATTTTAGGGTGTTACAATTGTGGTAGTTGGCAAGTGGTGACAGCCTTGTCCATCCTCTATATTCCACCACGTTAGGTCTAGTTATTAAATCGTAGGGCTCGTTGTTGATGGTAGTTAACAGACATTATAAACCTTCAATATAACTTGTATAAGGTCATGAAAGTAATCACCAACATAGGTTTATGGGTTTAAACTAACAAATTCCATAAGTTTTGTGAATCTGTGTTTTCAGTAGGGTTTATTCAGAAAACCGTCAAGGTGGACCCAAACATCAGAATTAATCGCAATTATCCGCAACGAAAATAACTCCAGAAGGTTCCAGAGGACTCTAGGAGGCAAACCACCAAAGCAGAGGGCAAGACGCCGCCAGGTGGGGCCGCCTACCGGCCCCCTAGCCCACCTGTCAGCCTCTGTCTTCTTATGTCGGTTCTCTACCGACTTAGGGTTTGCATCTACGCTGTTCTTTTAAGTCGATTTGATCCGAGGGCTCAGGATTGACGCTCCCCCTATATATACCAGCCCTTGCCACCCCCAGGGCATAACCCTAATCATTCAAGAGATCAAGAAACCCTGATCATCCTTAGAGCTCCACCATATTTTAGGGCATAGCTAGCTAGGCTAGATCTAGAGGGAGGCAAGCTTCGCTTGGATTCCTGATCTTGTCAAGAAGCGTGGCTTGGTATAGCCCCTTGTATCATCTTTTGTATCTTTCATTATTCATTTGTTTGCTACAATTGATTCGACATTGTTCTTAATATTATTCATGTTCCTAGTTATCATGTTCATTGTTTACTTTGATTATATGCTTAGTATAGCTAGATTATCATTATACCCAAGCATAAGTTCGTATAGAGCTCGCTCCAATGTACATGGGGTGAGTGGTCGACATTGTGTAAGCGTGGTGCTTATATGTTGTTTACCTATGGATGCACCCTATATTCTCGGCCATGTGGTAGATCACATATGTGACACTTTTGTTGAGTCCTTTGCAGTCCACTCCCCGAATATAGGACAAGTAGGATCTAGTTACGAAGGAAGACATGCTCTGTTCTTGATCTTCCTTAGTAATATCCCTTATGTGTAGATATGAAGTTGATCTTAGCCATGACTACTAAGTGTAATTGCACTAATCAACATATGCTTTGACTAGTAATTAAGAATGACTTAGGAATTATTCCTCTAATTTCTACTTAGCAATGCTAATGCCATAGAAAGGAGTACTTTGAGTGATCATTTATCATTACTTATCATATTTATCTCTTGACTTACCCTTGTTATGAGTAGAAACTTGGTTATGGTTTATCTCACCATCATGTGTATAAGTTATCAATATATTCCAACTATCTGTCCTTCCCTATGGTAAAAATATAAATAACAATACCTGGAATACTCCCGGGTGAAGTGCTACAATGGTATATTATCTGTGCGCTTGCGGATCCCTTTTATTTATATATTCTTTCTAGTCATAATGAAATACTAAAGTACTTCTTAGTGTCATTCTAGAAGTGACTCTAAGGAATGTCAACAAGCATTTCTGGCATCATAGCTAGGGATGACAACTTAGCAAAAGTGATGTTAAGAAATGTCAACAAACATTAGGTGGCTATTTAAACAAGTGACAAGTTAATAAATACCAACACTCATGGCAGACCTTGTCTATTTAACTCTCCTAGTTGGTAGGCGGGCTGTGCCTCGAAGTACTAGCGCATTTTTCCTGGTCATTAGTTTACCCCTTTGTTATTGAAAAATATATCACTCGCTCTTTGACCTAGCTATCTCTAGTGTAGCTTGTTTAGTAGTTTGTTTAGGTAGTTCACACTCAACCCACCATTATCATTCACCTACCTAGGATGCACTTAGGCTTTACCTTAGCAAACCTAACTAAAAACATAAATTTACCCTTCCGCCTTCCCGTGGGAAAAAATATAAATTCGACACTCGGTACTCACCGAGCGAAGTGCTACACGATAGTTCTGTACGCTTGCGGAATTCCTCCACTAGTCGTTAAGAAGTATCAACAAGCATTTCTAGCGCCGTTGCCGGTGAAGGCAGCTGGCATTGAATTTGTATTTCAAGTTAGCTTTGCTAACTAGGCTTTTAGTTATCCTAAGTAGTTTATTCTTTTTTCCTCAAATCCTATCACTACCCAACACGCCCATGGCCGACAAGTCCATTCATGATTTTTCTGCACCCTCAGCTGCTAATTTAGCCACCGGACCCAATTTTATCAATGGGGATGCTAACTTTGAGCTTAAGCCAGCAGTAATTACGATGGTTCAAGCTAGTCCGTTTTGTGGGAAAGCCCACGAGGATGCAAATGCTCAACTCCAACACATTTTGGAGATTTGTAGCACATTCACCATAAAGGGAGTGATCCAAGAGGCTATACGTCTTCGCCTTTTCCCCTTCTCTTTGTTAGGAAAGGTTAAGCAATGGTTTTACTCTAACCGCAATGCTGTAGATACCTAGGACAAGTGTTCCAACGCTTTCCTAGTCAAGTTTTTCCTATGGGAAAGACTAATGTTCTTCGCAATAAGATCTCTAGTTTTCAACAATTAGCAGATGAGTCAATTCCCAAAGCTTGGGAATGAATGAAGAGTATGTCTCTGCATGCCCACACCATGGCATGGAAGACTGGCTTTTGATCCAGAACTTCTATCATGGATTAGTTCCATTAGATAGGAGCCATTTAGATGCTGCTGCTGGTGGAGCATTCTTTTCGCTAAGTGTTGTAGATGCAAAGATGCTGATCGAGAAGATGGTTTCCAACCAAGGATGGAGCGACGATCGACTCCAACCCCGTAAACGAGGTATGCATTCAATTAAAGAAGTTGACATGCTTGTAGCTAAAATGGATCTACTCGTGAAGCGAGTGGAACATTATGAGAAGATGAGTGCTCAAGAGACACTCAAAGCCATGGATTGCCACATGACTTATGAAGTCTATGGAGATGTTGGATATTCGGGAAATTCCTGTCCCGAGACCCAGGAGGATCTCAACTTTGTCAACACCGACAACGGGTTTCATCCACAACAACATCAAGGATGGAATCAGCGCTCCAACAATCAAGAAGGTAACAATTATTACTCTTCCCAACGTGTGAATAATCAAGGTAATAATAGTTATGCTTTCCTTAAAGATCTTGTTTATAGTCAAAGTAGAATGACTGATAGCATAAATAAAAAGTTGCATGCTCATGACAAGATGTTGGAAAACATAAATGTTAAATTGAATGATTTTTCTTCTACCTTAAAGAATCAACTTAGTTTCAATACGATGATAGAAACCCAATTAGCCCAAATAGCTGCTGCCATACCATCCTATGAAAAGATGGAATTCCTGGCAAACCTGAAGGAACCATGGAGACAACCAACCTTGTTACGACAAAGTATGGCTATTCTTTAAGTTCTTGGGGTTCCTACTTAGTAGATTCCCCATTTACTATTAAGAAAGGTGATCCTAGAACCCCTGTGATTACCTACTCCATTGGAACCCATACCTTCTATAATGCTCTATGTGATCTAGGGTCTAGTGTTAACATTATGTCTAAGGAAACTTATGATAGATTGTTTTACACTACCTTAGCTCCAACCTCAGTTTACCTACAACTAGCTGACCAATCTATCCGTTATCTTGAGGGAGTAGCCACTGATTTATTAGTCAAGGTTAGGAGGGCTTATGTACCAACATATTTTATGATCTTAGACATGGGCAATGACAAGGATACACCTTTAATCCTTGATCGTCCATTCCTTAATACTACAAATGCTTGCATATATGTGGCTTCCGGGCAAACCCAACTCCACTTTGCTGGAAAGAAAGAAATATTTGCTTTTGCCTTTGGACAACCCATCTTTGATGAGAAACAAGAAAAGAAGAAGCATCCGAAGAGAATCAAGATGAACAAACCAAAGCCGATTAAAGAACCAGAGAAGCCTGTCAAGAAGAAGAACAGAAAGAGATGGCGTAAAAAGAAAGATCCATCCTCAACTTCGTCATCCCCTGATCCTGACAAGGCCTCCAGGTGAAATAAGAGGAAACACCCCAGCTCAAGGAAGAGTGACCTTGAGCCCTAAAAAAGGTAAGTTTTCTATCCCTTGCATATTTATCGCATTTTAAGTATTTGCATCTCATATTTCAATTTCCAAATAAATTAGCTCTGCATTGCATGATTAGTTAGTTGCATTTAGCTACTCTATGTTAATAAATAAAGTTCTGTAGTAGCTATGCATGATAGGATAGGGTTTGCATTTAAATAAAATTAACTAAAAAAACTTATATAATAAATAAATAATAATGAATAAGTTATCTGGTAGTAATAGGTTTGGTTATTTAGTCATTTATGCATTCTAGTAGTAGTAGTTAGTCAATAAAGAAAGAATCAAAGAGCCGCCAGAAGACATTCCAACCTATGCAAAAGGCAAGCTTAGGGAGACATCTCTCCCCGCTCAGGTATGAAAAATCTTAAACCCTCTCTTTACATTCATGTTTGTTTTACAAGTCAATATCTATGATCATAGAATGTAGAGAGGAGTGTCTTGAAATTTACCTTAAAAGAAACTCTGCTCCAATAAATGATGATAAAGTTATTTGGAGATGATGAATAGTTGCTCTGTAATACTTTGCAAAAGCTTGTCATACAACCTGATACTTCTTAAGTTTTGAGAGTTCATCTTAAGTTGAATGCTTTTGTGGGCTACAAATGCTAGAACCAAGTCTAAGTTTTGTGAGATATGTTGTAGCCAAGATTAGAGTAAATCTTTGAACCTATCTGAGCAATGGTAAAAACAACCTAGAGTTTGTTTTGCAAAATGTTAAAACTCTCTTGCTAGAAGTTCCTCAATGGTGATAAATTCCTACAAGAGCCAAATACATATTCATACATGATAAAGCTCCTATAAAAGCTGCTTGTTTGTTTTGAGCTTTTTCAAGCCTTCTTGATCTGAGTAGAGAAACTTGTCATGCTTTTTTATCAAGAGCACGTACACCCACATACCTATGCTATTCCTACACTAGGAATACGCAACCACATATGCTTTCCATTCATTATTGCTCTATGAGAATTAAAGTTACCTCTCTAGCTATGTTTCACAAAAAAGAGAGGCATGGGCTACTGGAAAAAGAGAGAGAATAAAAGAGCAAAAAGCTCTAGTGTTCAAAAAAAGAGAGAGAAAGAGAGAAAAAGAAAAGTAGCCATGCCCTCTCAAAAAGAAGCTAGAGAAGGGAAACTGCTCAAAGGAGTACCACTTCCACCAAATATGCCACTATTGGCGGCCCCTAATGCATGACTTTGACTGCCAAAACCCTGCATAAATCCATTTAGTCGAAACAACGAACTTAGTATAGGGTTTATAACTAACGAATTCCACAAGTTTTGGTGTTTATATGTGTTGGGGTTGTAACCCCATGGTGTTTCAATGCACCGATTAGTTAGCAGGCCATGTGGCCCGCAACATAATGGCTAACAAAGGCCTGAACGACCAAGGCCTAGCGAAAGTAGAGCAAAGTAGGCCAGGCGCCAAGGTCAGGATCATCCCCGACCCCTTCCACCCGCCTCAGCACACAATGCTAGCAAAACATACGACCTCTCCCCGTCACGACCCCCGAGGGATGGGGGGAGGTTGAGCGTGGCTAGGCGCACCTGCTCTGACAAGCATGCCACACTAACCCCGCAAGGACTGAGGGGACAACAGTCACCTCGGCCCGGTCAGACACCATCCCTACGCCACGTCGCACCAACAAGACAACACCGCACGACAATGGTAATGTTTATGTGTTCACTCCCAATGTAGGAGTAGAACATTTTTGGGTGGATCTAGATGGAAAGCATGTTTTTGCGCCTACCCCCAGTGTAGGAGTAGTGCATATTTGTATGGTGTGTACATGATCCTGATTTTAAGAGCATGACAAACCTCTCATAAGGGTCAATAAAGCTTGACAAAACTCAATGCAAAAGCAAGTAGCATATATGTGGAAGTTTTTCTAGCCTAAATAACATGTATGGCTCTGGTGGGAATTCAAGCTTTGTCATACATGAACTCATCTTGTAGCATTTTTGTGTTTTTCAAAAGATAAATCTCCAGAACTTTAGTGTCACTTGGAACAAGATAAACAGTAGCTCAGACCTTCTCATATCATATCCGTCAATTACCTAGACTTAGATCAAGCATATGCTACCCACAAGGTTCAAGTTTAGAGTAAATCCTTATATCAAAACATTTTATCCAAAACTCAGGAGAATTCAAGGCTGAAAACTAGGTACTTGAAAGGAATTCCAACATAGCAACTATTCATCATTTCCATTTTAAGAGATTATCTTCAGAGTCCTTTTTATTTTATTCAGCTCTTAAAACAAATTAAAGCAAACTGGACACACTCTCTTTATTTTGTTTTCATTTTTTAGATCACACATTATAACTATATATATTTCTATAAAGAACTTTTACTTCGTTTTTAGTTATTCATCTTTATTTTTTTCTAATATATATAAAGCAAACTAAGAATAATAAAAGGAAAGAAATACTTATCTGGATACACGGGGAATGCCTTCTCCCCCAAGCTGGTTGTTGAAGCGACCTGATTTCCACGAAGGGGAATCCACAGAGTCGAAGTGTAATAAGACCGTTGTAGATCATATTACCCAAATTCCAGTCGAATACCACATCCATGCAACGATAATATCAGAGTACAAATAGTGCGGAATTACATAATTTATTACATCACCACATTGGCGGAATCAAAAGTAGCATTCATTCAGAACAGCTTGAAGATAAGATCGCCAAACTCGAGCGTAGGCATGAACCCCTCAACCGTCAAACTCCTCGGAGCTATACTCCTCAGCAGAACCTGTGTGCCAAAATTTATCAGTACGATTTGTACTGGCCACTCCCACCCTATGAGCTATGCTTTGTGGAAATTGGATGCAAGTTGGATATAATCAAAAGGAACCTATAAGGCTGGGGTTTCCTATGTATTAGCATATCAAGTATATTATTGTATAGTCAAGTTTTAACACCATTCCCACACACATTCCACCCCATTCCCTTTCCAGAGCCAGGTTTCGATCCTGGGACCGATATACCACCATCACCATACCATCTCTCAATCGACAGGCCAACTCCCTCTCAGCACTGTCTCAAAGCCCGTAGCCCCTGGCTATGACCGACACTCTCTCGCGGGGGAAGAAGAGAAGGACTCATCTCACTATCTAGTTTAAGTGAAACCCAGGAAAGGTCCATAGCCGACAAGTTGGCACATGTATCGATCGATCAACCATACACTCTATAGAGGTTTTACATAACCACAAGATCCGCCTTCCTCGCTGACCGTCGTCAACTGGGCTGATTCCGGCCGCTTGCTAGCCTAGGTTAATGCCACTCTACCATTCAGCCCTGGTACACCCCAAGTCTAGTCTGGGGTGGCTGAAACTATGAGTCATGAGCCGGGTCCACAAGGTCTCCATGAAGTCTCAAAAGGGTGTGGGGAAAATCCTCCGCGCCCCGTACCTCCTTACACTGTCCGCTATCAACCTAGCAGTAGTGGCAATATCCTACCAAGTAGTCCGGCCGTCCCGCACCATATAGGGCGAGTGGTACGTAAGGCTTCCCGGTGAATCTGAGTACTAGTAAGTCCTTAGGGATGACCAAGCTAGAATGTCTTCATCAGGGTTTCCATTTATCGTGCCACCACAACACCTCCACCCCGGGCTCCTCCCATCACAGGTTCACACCTAGGGCCACCTCATATACCATTTACCCACCACAGGTATCCATTTCTAGGGGTGCCCAGGTAGCACCCCGTGGCAAGACTTGCCCCAGGCTCGTCGTATACTCCAACTTGGTCGACACAACCCTCACCCTCCACACACCCAAGTCACACACGCAGCACTCTCCCCATAGTCCAGATAACACCACGCATTAATGTTGTATAAGCATAGTAGAAGTACAAGCAATGAAATATAGCAGTAAGCTTGTGTCTAGCCTAATAGTAGGGTATGCAGGGGTAAGGTTGTGTCAAGGTAGAGGCCATCAAGTAAGCATACTACCATGCAAGTCCTATCATAGTATGATTATAACAGTAAAGTAAAGCAATAGCAGTTCTATATTAGCCATGCGTAATAGGTGCTACAAGGTTGGGTGGGATGTGGAACCTTCAGTGTAGTCGTCTCCGTACTCCTCACGGTACTCACGATCCTCGTCCGTCTGATTCTCCTCCGAGTCTACAAACGATCGCATTACAGTCGCGTTAGCGACGTCTATAGAATAGCACAAAGAAGCAATGGAAATTCAAAAGAGCCAAATGCACTCAAACATGGGTTCATTCCGTAGAGCTCGATTTTATATGAATTTTGGTCCTGGTTTCATATTTTTCTGAGGTCGTATGAATTAGTTATGGATTTCTGAAGATTAAATCCATTTCTGAAAATGGAAAAAGGCTGAATGAATATTGTGCTGACACGTGTCACTCGGTTACACCGTCCACGTGACTAGTTGGGCCTCCAGCGGGCTTCGGTGCATGGAGCTGGCTCATGGTGCGCCGGTAGGCAAGGGTCCGATGGACCACTGACTCAGTCCATCATGGACCGGGCTCACTTTCTCCTCCTGTCTCTCAGGTTCATGGTGAACAGGCTCAGGGCGTGGCCGCCATTCCTCTGCTCCCCCTTCTCTTCCCCATCCTCTATTTCGCGCGGCTGTGATCCGCCGGCGGCGAGCTCACGCGACGGCGGCTTGGCAGGGTGGCTGACGGGTGCACCAGCACCGCGAGGTTACGACGAGTCCAAGGGGGCTCAAGACGGGGAATGGAGCTTCGCGCGGGCGACACGAGTAGCACGGTGGCGCGGGGCGGCGAGGCGGTCGGTGGCACGGCGAGCAACGGCGAGGCTGGTATGGGGCCACTGTGGGGTTCGATGAGGTGCAAACACTCCCCGGAACTCCATCGAGCGCACACATGGCCACAAGGATGGCTAGGGTCCGACAGAGCGGCAGTGCCACGACAGCGGGCTTGGTGGCTATGGCAGCAAGGCGGCTGTAGCTCAATTGGGGCCAAGGGTGCCTTCTTTCGTCTAATTGTGGTACGAGAGGGCCTATAGGTGGCGTCTCTAGTGTCCAGGGCACGCAGCGGGGTCTGCTCCACTGTGGCACTCGTAACAGAGCTCCGATGAGGTCACCTTGGCGGCGGCGAGGGGCTAGGTGGGACTACAGCCATAGCTGACTAGGCGTCTAGACGAACGGGGTCATGGAGGGCATCATCGGCCACTCCCCGCGGAGCGAGGTGGCCAGAATCAGCGAGGGCAGTTGCGCCACAACGGCGCTCCGACAGACGGTTGTGCCGGTGAGCGACAGGTCTTGGTCGCGGTAAACTCAGTCAAGGCGGTGCCTTCTTCTCCATCTTCTTGGGCGGCTAGGTCCGCTAGGACGGGGCGGAGCTCGATGGCCAAGCCTCGTTAGGTGAGGCGACCGGAGATGGGCAGGGCAACTACGGCATGACGGCGGCAAGGGCATCCGTTGGTCCAGCGAAGTGGTTGCGAGCGGCGATCCCAGGTCCTTCCTGCCTCCATCTTCTAGCGGGAGTGGTGTACTACAGTCGAGGCGAAGCCCTACGGTGTTCTCTCGATGGGCGAGACGGCTGGAGGTGGTGAGGGCGAGCTCGGCATGGTGGAGCTCTAGAGCGCGTCCGCACCGACGAGGTCAAGGTTCTGGCGGAACAGGGCTCCTACGGTCAAAAGGGCAAGGGCTTCTGTCGTTCTATACTGAAGCGACCCTGTCTCACAGGCTTACGCTACCTCTACGTTTCTGCGATGGCCGGAACGTGGAATGGTGTGCGAAGGTCTTGGCCATAGTGGCAATGGCGGTCAGGGCAGTCACGCATGGTGTTCCCATGCGCTCGATGCTCGGGAAGGCCTTGCCTTGGCTTGGTGAGCTGTGTACGTGTGTACGCGCGTGTCCGAGGGCTCGAAGCCGACCTTGTGCTTCCCCAGGTTGGGGAAACGCGACGGAGCTCATGGTGGGCTCTACGATGGCGAGCAAGGGGGAGTCGGGCGCTCACCGTAGGTGTTGAACGAAGGAGGCTACTGGTGTAGGGAGAGGCGAGTGCAGTGGTGAGTCATGGCCATGCAGGGAGAACTGCAGCGCTGCTGTAGCCGATCATGGCGTCGTCTCCTGCTCCGGTGGCTTCAGAGGTGCTCCGACAGAGCCTCCTTCTCCCTCCTCCCTCTCCCTTCTCTGGCTCGATGTGAAGTGGTTTGCCGCTGGGTGGTGGCGCAAGGCTAGGAGAGGGCTAGGGCCTCGGTTCTAGGGGTTTTATAGCGAGGCTCATCCATGGAGCTCGGTGAACAATGGATGGAGATCGAGGGGTGATCGGAGGGCCTCTAGCGAGGCTGGGCTAGGGTTCTTGGTCCGCGGCGCGATCGTGGGCGCTTTGGTGCTCTCGAATTTCGCAAACCATGGCTCAACAAGGAGGGAACAGGGGTGGCAGGTGGTGGTAGGTGGTGGCGTCATCCATGGCCGCGGCCGTTGCGCGCCAGGCAAGCACGAGGCGACGTGGTTCTAGGCGCCGCGGATTGGCGACGTGGCAGCCATCCAAGGGGGCGTCGGAGTCGGTTGGAGCAGGGATGGCTAGGTTCGAACAGGGTAGCCCTAGGATTCCATCCTGGCATCGTAGCTACTCTGCCTTCGCGAAATGCAGAGGGGGCGAGGGGGACCAAGGGAGGAAGGGGATGGCAAGCGGGTCCCTCCTGTCGGCGTCGCGGGGAAAAACAACGACGTTGGCGCTGGCATCATTGGAATGCGAGGGTGAGCGGGCCGGGATGTTGTTCTACTGGGTCGGCCTATGTGCAAACGCGCGGGGCTGGGCTAGGCAGTGGGGTAGGCTACGGCTGCTGCGCAAGAGCGGGCCGCGAAGAGCTATGCTGGACTGACTGCGGGGATGAGCAGGCTGATCAGGCTGGGCCGTGCGGTTGCTCTTGGCCGAAATGGCCTTTTCCATTTTCTCCTCTTTTCTAAGTCTTTTCTATTTCTACTTTTCCATTCTAACTATACCTTGGGTCTCTATGAGTGTATACATGCATTGCCAAGCATGAATACATCCTAGTGGGGTCCACTAAGGGTCATTAGGGTTTAGGGAGTCCAAAGCCAAGGGTTGGCTACACAAGTTTTGGTTAACCGTTATATATTCTTGCATGTTAATTGATTTTAGTTATGGGTCTTGATTGATTTTATTGACATCACATAAAATCAAAAAGAGCCAATCACATGTTGATTACAATGCATATGCTTCTAAACACTAACATAGGGTCTACTTGTGCAACTAGGTGGGCTTCCTAGCATGCCATACACCAATCATGGGTTTATTCAGAAAATTTTTGATAGTTGGTATTTTTGGTGTATGGATTTTTGGGTTGTTACAGTCCTACCCCCTTAACAGAATCTCGTCCCCTAGATTAAAACCGTACGTACCCTTCGAAAAGATAAGGATAGTTTAGTCGGAGATCAGACTCTTTCTCCCATGTTGCTTCTCTCTCAGTGTGGTTGCTCCATTGGATCTTGCACATAGGAATAGTTTTGCTTCGGGTCTCCTTGGTGTCTCTCCCCAGAATTCTGATAGGATGTTCTTTATACTCAAGTGTATCTTGAATGTCAAGTGTATCAGTTGGAACTACTTCATCGGGCACTCTCAAACACTTGCGTAGCTGTGAGACATGGAATATGGGATGTACACCCACCAATTCCTCAGGTAGCTCAAGTTTGTAAGTGAGTTTTCCAATTCTCTTGCGTATCTTGTATGGCCCAACAAATCTTGGGGCTAGCTTTCCTTTCACATGGAATCTGACAGTTCCACGTAGCGGGGATACCTTGAGATAGACGAAGTCTCCCACATTGAACTCAAGTTCTCTTCTTCTTTTGTCAGCATAGCTCTTGTATCGACTTTGGGCAATTCTCAAGTTCTCCTTCACTTGAGCAACTCCTTCTTCGGCATCTTGAATCTTGGCGGAGTCAAAGAACGATCTTTCTCTCAGTTGGGACCACATCAAAGGTGTCTTACAAGGTCTACCATACAGAGCTTCAAATGGCGACATCTTGATACTGGCTTGGTAGCTGTTGTTGTAAGAGAACTCTGCATAGGGTAGGCATTTCTCCCAATCAGAGCCATAATTCAGTACACTAGTGCGAAGCATGTCTTCTAAAATCTGATTTACTTGTTCAGTTTGTCCATCTGTCTGTGGGTGGTAAGCGGTACTGAAATCAAGTTTGGTTCCAATGGACTTGTGTAGGGCTTCCCAGAATCGGGACACAAACTGAGGACCATGATCAGACACAATTCTAGAGGGAGCTCCATGCAGTCTGAGAATATGCTCAACATATAGATCTGCCAATTTTTTGGCATCAGTTTTGGTCTTAACTGGTACAAAGTGAGCAATCTTGGTCAAGCGATCAACAATCACCCAGATGGAATCATTGCCTTTCTGTGATCAGGGCAATCCAACTATGAAATCCATGGATATGCTCTCCCATTTCCACTCGGGAACGTCCAGAGGCTTTAGCAAACCTGCAGGCCATTGATGTTCAGCCTTGACTCTATTATAGGTGTCACATCATGCCACATGTCAAGCAATGTCTGTCTTCATGCCTTTCCACCAAAAGTGTTTCTTCAAGTCTTGATACATCTTTGAATTTCCAGGGTGAATACAGTACTTAGAATCATGGGCTTCAGACAGAATCTCCTCTCGTAGTGCTGGATCGGAAGGGACACATATTCTGTCCTTGAACCAGATGGTTCCTTGTTCATCTTCTCGATGGTTGGTCTTGTAGCCTAGTTTCATCAGACCACGGAGATATTCGATCTCTTCACAACTTTTCTGAGCTTAACGGATGCGATCTGTGAGATCATACTGTATGTGGAGCTCATTCAATAAGCCATGCGGTAGTATCTCAAGTTGGAAATCTTCAATCTCTTCCTTGAGCTCAGGTGGTACGGATTCAGTGATCAAAGTGTGACAGTAACTCTTGCGACTGAGAGCATCTGCGACTACATTAGCTTTTCCCGAATGATAGTGAATTTCTAGGTCATAGTCCTTGATCAACTCTAGCCATCGGCGTTGCCTCATATTCAAATCTTCTTGAGTGAAAAGTACTTCAAACTCTTGTGATCGGTGTAGATATCACACTTGTTGCCTATCAAGTAGTGTCTCTAGATCTTTAAGGCATGCACAACTGCTGCTAACTCAAGATCATGAGTAGGGTAATAGTTCTCATGTTCTTTCAGCTGCCGAGACGCATATGCTATCACTCTTCCATCTTGCATCAATACACAACCAAGTCCTTGACGGGATGCATCACAATAGACCACGAAATCTTTGCTGATATCAAGCAATGCTAGCACAGGAGTTGTGGTAAGCTTCTGTTTCAATTCCTGGAAGCTTTTTTCGCACGCGGGCGTCCATTCAAACTCCTTAGTCTTCTTCAGAAGGTTGGTCATTGGACGGGCTATCTTGGAGAAGTTCTCAATGAATCGGCGATAATATCTAGCCAATCCCAAGAAACTTCTGACTTCTGTCACATTATGGGGTTGATCCCATTCTTTCATAGCTTCAATCTTGGCTGGGTCAACTGCGACACCTTCTGCTGATAGTACATGGCCTAGGAAGGCAACTTCCTGTAGCCAAAATTTGCACTTGCTGAACTTTGCGTAGAGCTGATGTTGGGCTAGTTTCTCAAGCACAGTTCTCAGATGATGTTTGTGTTCTTCGGTGGTGGGTGAATAGACAAGGATGTCATTAATGAATACTACCATGAACTTATCCAGTTCATTTATGAAAACCTTATTCATCATGTTCATGAAGTATGCTGGAGCATTCGTGAGTCCAAAGGACACCACGGTGAACTCAAACTGCCCATACCTAGTCACAAAAGCTGTCTTCAGGATGTCACTTTCTCGAATCTTTATCTGATGATAGCCAGATCTGAGATCAATCTTGGAGAAATACTTTGCACCTCTGAGCTGGTCAAGCAGATCATCAATTCTTGGCAGTGGGTACTTGTTCTTGATGGTGACTGCGTTCAAGTTCTGGTAATCAATGCACATTCTTATTGAGCCATCCTTCTTCTTAATAAACAAAACAGGGGATCCCCAGGGTGAAGCACTGGGTCTGATATATCCCTTTGAGATGAGCTCATCAAGCTGTTTCTTGAGCTCAGCTAGTTCATCAACTGACATGCGATAGGGTCTCTTGGCAATGGGTCCTGTTCCCAGCAAAAGATCAATGATGAACTCTACATCACGGTCTGGTGGCATACCCAGTAATTCTTCAAGGAATACATCGGGATAGTCTCTGACCACGGGCACATCATGAACTGTCTTCTCCTCTTTCTGTGATTATGAACTAGCTTTAAGGGCACATAGGATAGAGGTGGACTTTCTGGACTGGGGTTCACATCTAATGACTTGGCCTGATGGGTGGGTCACTTGGACATATCTAGGTGAACATGATATGATACCTCGATGAATGGTTAACCAATCCATACCTAAGATGACATCTAGGTTTGTGGAAGGTAACAGGGTTAGGTCGGCTTTAAAGATAAGACCCTCAATGGTAAGACTCACTCCCTTACAGATGTGGGTGCATTTTAGGTCTCCTAAAGGTGAGCTGGTGATGATAGGCTTTCCACATGGGGTTACAAGCAGGTCATGCTCTCGTGCAAACTTGGATGATATGTAAGAACAAGTTGCTCCAGAGTCAAATAGAACTGATGCAGTATTGCCATTAACTAAAAACATACCGTATACAACATCAGGGGCAGCCTATGCTTCCTCGACGTTCAGATGGTTGAGACGTCCACGGGTAGCAGATCCCTTGAACTGAGACTTCTGAGCAGCTAAGTTCCGTGGGCACTTAGCGGCTTTGTGACCTAGTTGGCCACAAGCGAAGCAGGTGAAAGGCGTACTGCCTATAGGGGTTGGCACGAGTGCCTTCCAGTTTCTAATGCTTGGTGCAGGGCGGTTCTATGCTGGGCGTTCATTCGCTGAGCGGGGACAGTTGAAACGGTCCTGAGTGTTGCGGTCCTAAGCATAATGGTCCTGGGTGTAACGATCCTGAGCAGGGCGGGAGTATTTGGTGGTGTAGCCTCCACTACCCCTACTCGATCCAGGGTTGTCATCCCTGTTGTGGCGAGAGCGTTCCCTAGATGGTGCATTTCTGTGGAACCTCTTGCGATCATGGCCACAGAAGGACTCCTCAGGCTTACGCTTCCTCTCCCTATACTCCTCTCCAGCTTCAGCACGATCTTTCTCGATCTAGATGCAGCGATCCACTAGAGCACGCAACGTGTTACTCTCAATACCGCCAAACTTCAGCTTGATGTGCGGGTTAAGTCCCTTCCGGTAATAGTACAACTTCTCCTTCTCAGAGTTCACAACATAGGAAGGTGCATAGCGAAGAAGATTGGTGAAACAAGTAGTGTACTCAGTCACCCTGTCCTTTCCCATCTTGATGTTGCGGAACTCCTCAGCTTTGGCCTCCATGATACCCTTGGGAATGTGATACTCAGTGAATGCTTCGGTGAACTCATCCCACGAGATGTTGGCAGGGTCCTCATGCGAATCACTGAAACTATCCCACCAGGCGCGTGCTACACATGTGAGCTGGTGTGCGGCTGCTCCAACACACTCATCGTCGGTGAAAGTAGTGAGGTCAAGCTTCTTCTCCATCTCCTTGAGCCAGTCATCGGCTACAAGCGGGTCAGGGTCGGTGCCATCATAGGTAGGTGGCCTTAGCTTCAAAAATCCTTCCAGCTTCCTTTGGAAGTCATTCTGCTGACCTCCCTGGTGATGGTTTGCTCCGTTAACAAGAGCTGCAAGAAGTTGAGTCTGTTGTGCCATCACTTCTGCCAGGTTCGGTGGTGGTGGTGGCGGAAGGTTCTCCTCAGGCGGCGGGGTATTCTCCAGGTTGAAGGATATCCCTCCACATCCACGGCCACAGCCACAGCCACGATTGTTGCTGCCACGCCCCCCATTTGGTTCGACTGGTTCGGGGGTGGGCGCACGTCCACGGTTCATTAGGCGATTAGATCGGCGGTTCGGCATCTGCAATACGAATCATAGGAATTTTAGTGTTTGTGCCATAAGTGCTTATAATTTAGTATGATTACATGATTTTTGACAATTTAAAGAAAAACATTTATACTATCCAACATTCATTACAAAGAAGCATTAAGATCCACAAGATGCAATAAGATCCAAAACATTCATTACATGGGTTTTATTACACGGCATCATCTCCAGTAGCTACACTTGAAGACTTGCGAGAATCGTACTACGCATAGTGTCTCATATTACATCTCATAAGGGGTACATCAAGGGGTGCAACCTATGGAAGCCACTGACATGACTCATGACCACGTAGGGTCATCTACTCTAACTCATACACCGTAGCTGGGATACGACTGTTCTCAATCTCGATCTCCTCGTCAGACTTGTGAAGTCGGGACACGTACTTCAAGGCCTCAGTGAGCTCCTCAGTAGGCTTGGCTCCAGGTAGGGTAGGGCAGGTGTCTAGGTTGAGGCGTGTCGGGGCTAACTCAAACTCCTCTATCCTAGGCTTCGTCTTGCTACGAATCTCCTTGGGTAGCTGATCCCACATACCCTTCATCTCCCTGAGGCGCTTCTTGTCAGACTTCTGCCAAGCCTGCCAAGTCCTCTCACACTTGTCCTAAAGGTACTTGTTTTGCCTGAGTGCCTCGATTAGGTGACCCTGGTTGCGAATGGCCTTCTTCCTGAACTCCTCTAGCTCTTGAGTCATGGTCTTGTTCCGAGATTAGATTTTCAACATATCAATCCCTTTGGACCTTTCTCTGTCTCCTCTGCGGTTGAACTCAGCCTTCCTGTCATCCAACTCTCTCTGCAACTCCAAGACCTTGATGTCGAGGTAGCAGTTCCTATTGCCTAGGTCGGTGGCTTTGTCCTGTAAGTCTGCGACCTCAGTTCTGTGGACTTCTTCACGATAGTTGAGCTCGTCCTGTAGCTTGGCAACTGTTTCAAGTAGACTAGCTCGCTCCTGTGCTCCCTGCGAGTCTCGCTCCTAGTACTCCCACAGAAGGGCCTGGTCCTAACGTCTCCTCTGCTCCAGCTGGGTCACGTACCTATCCTGCTCCAGTAGGTGGATAGCCGAGATGCGAAGGCATCTGTCCTCCTCGGCAAAGATAACTCTACCAGCTACGAAACTCTGCTCACTAGGGGTAAGGCTGAGGTCGAGGGCCTGGGGAAGTAGATGGAACTCTGTCGTCTTTAGGTGCTCATAGTGGTCCCTCATCACTCTATGAAGTGCCTTGTGTGAGATAGCTTGCAGTCCCTCCTCGACTGTGTCCTCTATAGTCATCTCGGTGAAAGCTAGGACAGAAGGTAAGGTAGTGCTAGCTGGGAACTCGACTGAGGTGACAATCGGTCCTTTGATTCCTCCTTCTTGAGCTGGCTTCCCGGTGCAGGTGACCTTGACAAGCTCATCGAGGACTCCTAATGTGACGAGAACTCGGCAGAGGGTCTGTGCAAAACCCCCGAGCTCACGTAGGTCGAAGGTAAGCTTGGCGTGGTCCAGAGGTAGCGGACCTAGAGGTGGCCAGTCGACGTTCGTTGCCATCTGCATATTTTAAGGAATCAGGTGTTAGCAGGTCAATAATAGATAAGCCTTGCATAAAAGTAAATGCAGGGTCGGTATATAACCGAAAGAAGGGTTGTTCAAATCCTATTCTATCGTCCATTTCTGAGGGTTTTGTCATATGGTCAAGTATGGCTCTGATACCAACTGAAGCGACCTGATTTCCACGAAGGGAAATCCATAGAGTCGAAGTGTAATAAGACTGTTGTAGATCATATTACCCAAATTCCAGTCGAATACCACATCCATACAACAATAATATCAGAGTACAAATAGTGCGGAATTACATAATTTATTATATCGCCGCATTGGCGGAATCAAAAGTAGCATTCATTCAGAACTCGAGCGTAGGCACGAACCCCTCAACCGTCAAACTCCTCAGAGCTATACTCCTCAGCAGAACCTGTGTGCCAAAATTTATCAGTATGATTTGTACTGGACACTCCCACCCTATGAGCTATGCTTTGTGGAAATTGGATGCAAGTTGGATATAATCAAAAGGAACCTATAAGGCTGGGGTTTCCTATGTATTAGCATATCAAGTATATTATTGTATAGTCAAGTTTTAACACCATTCCCACACACATTCCATCCCATTCCCTTTCCGGAGCCAGGTTTCGATCCTGGGACCGATATACCACCATCCACACCATCACCATACCATCTCTCAATCGATAGGCCAACTCCCTCTCGGCACTGTCTCAAAGCCCGTAGCCCCTAGCTACGACCGACACTCTCTCGCGGGGGAAGAAGAGAAGGACTCATCTCACTATCTAGTTTAAGCGAAACCTAGGAAAGGTCCATAGCCAACAAGTCGGCACATGTATCGATCGATCAACCATACACTCTGCAGAGGTTTTACATAACCACAAGATCCGCCTTCCTCGCTGACCGTCGTCAACTGGGCTGATTCCGGCCGCTTGCTAGCCTAGGTTAATGCCACTCTACCATTCAACCCTGGTACACCCCAAGTCTAGTCTGGGATGGCTGAAACTATGAGTCATGAGCCGGGTCCACAAGGTCTCCATGAAGTCTCGGAACGGTGTGGGGAAAATCCTCCATGCCCCGTACCTCCTTACACTGTCCGCTATCAACCTAGCAGTAGTGGCAATATCCTACCAAGTAGTCTGGCCGTCCCGCACCATATAGGGCGAGTGGTACGTAAGGCTTCCCGGTGAATCTGAGTACTAGTAAGTCCTTAGGGATGACCAAGCCAGAATGTCTTCATCAGGGTTTCCATTTATCGTGCCACCACAGCACCTCCACCCTGGGCTCCTCCCATCACAGGTTCACACCCAGGGCCACCTCATATACCATTTACCCACCACATGTATCCATTTCCAGGGGTGCCTAGGTAGCACCCCACGGCAAGACTTGCCCCAGGCTCGTCGTATACTCCAACTTGGTCAACACAACCCTCACCCTCCACACACCCAAGTCACACACGCAGCACTCTCCCCATAGTCCAGATAACACCACGCATTAATGTTGTATAAGCATAGTAGAAGTACAAGCAATGAAATATAGCAGTAAGCGTGTGTCTAGCCTAAAAGCAGGGTATGCAGGGGTAAGGTTGCGTCAAGGTAGAGGCCATCAAGTAAGCATACTACCATGCAAGTCCTATCATAGTATGATTATAACAGTAAAGTAAAGCAATAGCAGTTCTATATTAGCCATGCGTAATAGGTGCTACGAGGTTGGGTGGGATGTGGCACCTTCAGTGTAGTCGTCTCCGTACTCCTCACGGTACTCACGATCCTCGTCCATCTGATTCTCCTCCGAGTCTGCAAACGATCGCATTACAGTCGTGTTAGCGACGTCTATAGAATAGCACAAAGAAGCAATGGAAATTCAAAAGAGCCAAATGCACTCAAACATGGGTTCATTGCGTAGAGCTCGATTTTAGATGAATTTTGGTCCTAGTTTCATATTTTTCTGAGGTCGTATGAATTAGTTAAGGATTTCCGAAGATTAAATCCATTTCTGAAAATGGAAAAAGGCTGAATGAATATCGTGCTGACATGTGTCACTCGGTTACACCATCCACATGGCTAGTTGGGCCTCCAGCGGGCTTCGGTGCATGGAGCTGGCTCACGGTGCGCCAGTAGGCAAGGGTCCGATGGACCACTGACTCAGTCCATCGTGGACCAGGCTCACTTTCTCCTCCTGTCTCTCAGGTTCACGGTGAACAGGCTCAGGGCGTGGCCGCCATTCCTTTGCTCCCCCTTCTCTTCCCCATCCTCTATTTCGCGCGGCAGTGATCCGCCAGCGGCAAGCTCGCGCGATGGCTGCTTGGCAGGGCGGCTGACGGGTGCACCAGCACCGCGGGGTTACGACGAGTCCAAGGGGGCTCAAGACGGGGAATGGAGCTCTGCGCGGGCGACGCGAGTAGCACAGTGGCGCAGGGCGGTGAGGCGGTCGGTGGCACGGCGAGCGATGGTGAGGCTAGTACGGGGCCACTGCGGGGCTTCGGTGAGGTGCAAACATTCCCCGGAACTCCATCGAGCGCACACATGGCCACAAGGATGGCCAGGGTCCGGCAGAGCGGCAGCGCCGTGACGGCGGGCACGGTGGCTGTGGCGGCATGGCGGCTACGGCTCAATTGGGGCCAAGGGTGCCTTCTTCCATCTAATTGTGGTCCGAGAGGGCCTATAGGCGACTTATCTAGTGTCCAGGGCACGCAGCGGGGTCCGCTCCACTATGGCGCTCGTAATAGAGCTCCGACGAGGTCACCTTGGCGGCGGCGAGTGGCTAGGTGGGACTATGGCCTTAGCCAACTAGGCATCTGGATGAACGGGGTCATGGAGGGCATCATCGGCCACTCCCCGCAGAGCGAGGTGGCCGGAATCGGCGAGGGCAGTTGCGCCACAGCAGCGCTCCGACGGACGGTCGTGCCAGCGAGCGACAGGTCTTGGTCGTGGTAAACTCGGTCAAGGCGGCGCCTTCTTCTCCATCTTCTTGGGCGGCTAGGTCCGCTAGGACGGGGCAGAGCTCGATGGCCAAGCCTCGTCAGGCGAGGCGGCCGAAAATGGGCAGGGCAACCGCGGCATGACGGTGGCAAGGGCATACGTTGGTCCGGCGAAGTGGTTGCGAGCGGCGATCCTAGGTCCTTCTTGCCTCCATCTTCTAGCGGGAGTGGTGTACTACAGTCGAGGCGAAGCCCAACGGCGTTCTCTCGACGGGCGAGATGGCTAGAGGTGGTGAGGGCAAGCTCGGCACGGTGGAGCTCTGGAGCGCGTCCACGCCGACGAGGTCAAGGTTCTGGCGGAACAGGGCTCCTACGATCAAAAGGGCAAGGGCTTCCGTCGTTCTATACCGAAGCGACCCTGTCTCACAGGCTTGCGCTACCTCTATGTTTTTGCGATGGCCGGAACGTGGAATGGTGCACAAAGGTCTTGGCCACAGTGGCAATGGCGGTCAGGGTAGTCACGCATGGCGTTCCCATGCGCTCGATGCTCAGGAAGGCCTTGCCTTGGCTTGGTCAGTTGTGTATGTGTGTACGCGCGTGTCCAAGGGCTCGAAGCCGGCCTTGTGCTTCCCCAGGTTGGGGAAACACGACGAAGCTCATGGTGGGCTCTACGACGACGAGCAAGGGGGAGTCAGGCGCTCACCGTAGGTGTTGAACGAAGGAGGCTACTGGCGCAGGGAGAGGCGAGTGCAGTGGTGAGTCGTGGCCGTGCAGGGAGAACTGCAGCGCTGCTGTAGCCGATCGTGGCGTCGTCTCCTGCTCCGGCGGCTTTAGAGGTGCTCCGACGGTGCCTCCTTCTCCCTCCTCCCTCTCCCTTCTCTGGCTCGGTGTGAAGTGGTTTGCCGCTGGGTGGTGGCGCAAGGCTAGGAGAGGGCTAGGGCCTCGGTTCCAGGGGTTTTATAGTGGGGCTCATCCATGGAGCTCGGTGAACGGCGAATGGAGATCGAGGGGTGATCGGAGGGCCTCTAGCGAGGCTGGGCTAGGGTTCGGGGGCCGCAGCGCGATCGTGGGCGCTTTGGTGCTCCCGAATTTCGTAGACCGTGGCTCGACAAGGAGGGAACAGGGGTGGCAGGTGGTGGTAGGTGGTGGCATCATCCATGGCCTCGGCCGTTGCGCGCCAAGCGAGCACGAGGCGACATGGTTCCAGGCGCCGCGGATCGGCGACGTGGCAGCCATCCAAGGGGGCGTCGGAGTCGGTTGGAGCAGGGATGGCTAGGTTCGAACGGGGCAGCCTTGGGATTCCATCCTGGCATCACGGCTGCTCTGCCTTCGCGAAATGCAGAGGGGGGGACCAAGGGAGGAAGGGGATGGCAAGCGGGTCCCTCCTATCGGCGTCGCGGGGAAAAATGACGACGTTGGCGCTGGCGTCGTTGGAATGCGAGGGCGAGCGGGCCGGGATGTTGTTCTACTGGGTCGGCCTATGTGCGAACGCGCGGGGCTGGGCTAGGCAGTGGGGTAGGCTGCGGCTGCTGTGCAAGAGCGAGCCGCGAAGAGTTGTGCTGGACCGGCTGCGGGGATGAGCAGGCTGATCAGGCTAGGCCACGCAGTTGCTCTTGGCCGAAATGGCCTTTTCCATTTTCTCCTCTTTTCTAAGTCTTTTCTATTTCTACTTTTCTACTCTAACTATACCTTGGGTCTCTATGAGTGTATACATGCGTTGCCAAGCATGAATACATCCTAGTGGGGTCCACTAAGGGTCATTAGGGTTTAGGGAGTCCAAAGCCAAGGGTTGGCTACACAAGTTTTGGTTAACCGTTATATATTCTTGCATGTTAATTGATTTTAGTTATGGGTCTTGATTGATTTTATTGACATCACATAAAATCAAAAAGAGCCAATCACATGTTGATTACAATGCATATGCTTCTAAACACTAACATAGGGTCTACTTGTGCAACTAGGTGGGCTTCCTAGCATGCCATACACCAATCATGGGTTTATTCAGAAAATTTTTTATAGTTGGTATTTTTGGTGTATGGATTTTTGGGTTGTTACAGTTGTTGTCGTGGTTGCTCAACGAGGTGGCCGGATGTGGAGGTGCTGGAACATAGCCTTCCAATTTTGATTTTGTTGTTGTTGTTGTTGCTAGAAGCTGGCCATCTCCTATCCCATGCTTACCTGCCATTGTGTATGATTGTGTAACGTACCTTGGATGGCAGGTGTCCTCTCATCAATGGTTGTGAGCTTGTTGTCGAATTTAGAACTTCCACTTATAGAATTTGGGTGATCGACTCCCCCACACTTTACTCGAAGTGTGTTCTGCTCATAAAGACAAGGTAGAGATCAAGTGCATGTGCTCTGTTAGTGGAAAAACACCAACATAACCAAAACTTTATTTACTTTTCTCTTGCCTTAGGCACATTGAATCATGATAGAGCTAATGCTATGTGCATTATTTATTCTTATAACATGGGTGATAAGATCATAAGGATGTAGCATTTTGACTGTGACAAAAAGAGTGGAGTTGCTTAACCTATGGAAGAATTACCCATCTTTGTAATGTATCAAACTTTATATGATTATGACTATTATCTTCCAAGGGTAAGATATGCAAAATTTTAGCTCATTTGGTTAAGACTATGAGATCAAGAAAGTGGTGCTATGAACAAGCTTAAGGAACAAAACATGTTGAGTTAATCAGGTTGGATTAAGCAAAATTGTAACTCAAACATGTTTATTTCTTCATTTATGTGCATACTAAGATCAAAAGGAAAATGATGACCACTTACCTTAAGATGTTACCTTCATTATTGGAGCGTGATGACACCATGTGATGAAGGGTAGATGACTTGTGGTGATCTTCTCTTCCTGCTTGAAGGTTTCCTTGCTTGAGCTATTCATGAGCATCTTGTCTCCTATGTCGCACTCCTTCTTTCTTATTCTTTTGTCATTGCCATCTTTTTGTCCTTTCTTTTGTAGATCTTGGCATTGTGTTAGACCTTCTGCTCTACTCATTGTTTCTTCTCTGTAAAGAATTAGTGGACAACACATACCCAAAAGAATATACAAATGATTCAAAGCAAGGATAGTGCTGTCATAGAGCCAAAAGGTCACCTTCTATGTTATAGAAAAGTTGGTTTTAACATTTTAATTTGCATAGAATCTTTATCCCATGTTTTAAATAGTGTATCTTGATTGTTCACCACTACTTCAAATTTTCAACAGGGTTAAGGCAAAGATGTGTAAAATCATTTTGAAAAATACCTCAAACCTTGATCTGTTTCTACGAATGATCTCCTAATATTCCCAACAAAATTTGAATATTTTCTTGCAAGGGTTAGTCCATATATACAACCAAATTCTATACAAGTATGTTTTGATTCAATAATCATGTATGAATAATATTTTGAAGCATATTTGTAACAGAACAAGGAAGCTTAAAAGACTAAAGAGATTCAGTCAAGTAAAAACAAGAATATGTATGATGAACCAAGGGAGCATGATTATTTAGATTTTTATTTGTTTGTGATTTAGCAAGTCGAGCACATCATGAAGGTGAAGATGACCAAAAAATTAGCAACATGGCATGAGATATTTTTAAAGAACTCCATCCCCCAGACTTGAATTTTGCAGAATGCAAAATCTAGCTTGGATGATAGAATTCTCCCATGAATGTGATTTTATGTTGCATAATACTTGGTTGAATATACCTTATGTTTTCCTTCATTTTGTTGAAATGATTAGTGACAAACATACCTGAAAAAAATTTGTCCGATGTACCTATCAGTGAGGGCTTCATGGCTTTAGGTCCATTGAGCCGGACCTCTTCTTGCCTTTAGCTTTTCTTTGCACCATCCAATTGCATGCTCTTCTTCCATCAACCTTTCTTGATTTTTGTTGAACCTTGGTTGACGAGTTGGGGTTCATTGGAGATGCAAACTCTAGTTCCTCCTTGATCGTCTAATGGCGTGGCAGAGAGTTCTTCTTCTTTGTTTGTGAGCGATATGTCAGTCATCTTGATGATCAAAGAAAGATCCTCATTGGTACTCGCATGGAAGCTTCATCTTCAATGACTAGGGGATGTCTTTGGGTGACCAAGGTCATTTACGGCCTTATGAGACACAGTCGTCAATGAACCATTGATTGACGATGCTTGTTGACACAATGATGCATGCCATGATGTAGTGACATCTCGTTGTCTTTGTCCTTGTTGCCAATGCACGAGCTGGTCCCTTTGAAGAGGATGAAAGTAGGCATATTCTGGTTAATACAAGGTGGGTTTCATACTGCTTCTCATCAGCATCCTAGCTTGAGTCTTGGGAAGGCTCAAAGCTAGGTTGTCTTTCATGTTTCTCATAGCTTGTCGATCTGTTCGTCCACTTCCATAGCTATAGTGGTGGTTTGGTTTAGGGTTTGTGGATTCATACCAAACCTTGAACATGCATAGCTTCTATTTATTCTTTCCTGCAAAATGTTAATAGACACATACCCAAGGGAAATAACAAATTTGAAACACAGGTTGTGTTGTCCATTTTTTGTGATTTTCTTCTATGCTAATGGAAGAGTGGTTTTAGGATTATTTAACATAGATTTTGTTTATCATGTTTTATGTGTTTGCTGCATTCTAGTATAGTTCAAGGCAAAGATAACTTATAACAAAAGATAAGTGAATAAACCTTGATACTCATAGTTCTTCCTTCCATGAAGAATGAGCTGGGTCTTCTTTGCGCAAAGTTATTGGAGTTCATCACATGCCTTGATTCATCTCTGATGTTAATTTATCTCAGGACTTACCCAGATTGAATTTAAGAGTTTTCTGCAGGGGTAAGTCCAACAAAATAACCAGTATCTAGTAAACCATACTATCGACTCAAAAATTAAACAAGACGCCATGTCTATTTTAATTTAGGAAAGCATTTTAACCTAAGCACCATGCTTAATTTAAAAAGCCTTTGGAAGTAAGATCAACACACCTCTTGGTTCAAAAATCAAACTAAACACCACATCTAATTTAATTTAAGAAAATAGTTTAAACTAAGCACCACGCTTACTTTAAAAGGTGTATGAAGATACTCCAAACCTAAGCATACTATAGCAAACAAAAGTAGCATGAAAGCATAAAAGAGATTTATTCAAATGGAGATGAAAGAGCATGATCATGGTGAGATTCTTTTTTTAATAAAAGATGCAAGTGGTATAAATGTATGCAAGGAACTAAATATGCTATGGATTTGATATAAGGGAATTTAAACTAAACAGAGTGGATGCATGAATCATTGAAAATAAACATGCAATGAAATGCAAAAATCAAAAGATAACTACTCATCAAGTTTAAAGTCCACGAGCAAGACTATTCACCTTTCTTGATCATACTTACCATGACTCACATGATGGAATTTGTGAGTAGTGCAGCGTCTGTAATCGTCACTTCAGATGTGATTTGTATTCTTGTGACGTCGACCTTTTTCTCCAATCTACACATGGTTAAAGAATATATTCGTCTATACAAACCTGTGAGATAGCAGGGTTCCAATGTTGATGGATCTTGAATGTTTAGGCACCCTAGGGTTCTTCAATGTTTCTTCTTTTCTTGTGGAAGCTTGTCGAAAGGTCTAAATGACGTCTATTGTCCTGTC
This sequence comes from Miscanthus floridulus, assembly GCF_019320115.1. Classification (NCBI taxonomy): domain Eukaryota; kingdom Viridiplantae; phylum Streptophyta; class Magnoliopsida; order Poales; family Poaceae; genus Miscanthus; species Miscanthus floridulus. The sequence goes on along the minus strand of NC_089590.1, from coordinate 36,676,329 downwards.
TTATTCCACAATTCAACATAACAAGGGTAATCCTACTAAAGCTTGTGGTATGTTACTGATCTTTACGCCAATTGTTTCCTCGGCAATGACGCCAAAAATGCTTGTTGGTATTTATAAGTGCAAATAGAATATGAAGGATTCCACAAGCGCATAGAATACTTTTGTAGCATTTTACTAGGAGTATTCTAGGTATCGTTATTTATATTTTACCACAGGGAAACAATGATGTAAAGACTTATTGAATATCAAAGGAGTATCTATCAGTCAACATACCGGCATGGCTAGAGCAGGGTTGATGGTAATGATAGGAATTAAGGATAACGATACTCAGGGGGTAGATCTATAAGATAACGTAAACTAGTCAACTCGAGAGAGCAACGAGTGAGGTAGATTCCTGTGACATTCTTATTACATGGTCAAAGTATATATATATATATCCAACTATAGTTAAGACTAACTCTACTCTTGTGCACTTTGGGACGCTGCTTAGACGGTAGAGTACCCACAATAGATAACTCAACCGACGCGACTACAGTCCTATAATTTAAGAACCTGCTCAATTTAGAGTGGACTACAAAGGATAGACGGGGCTGTCACCTCCCGCTGCTACCACCCAACCAGAGAATAGGGTGTACTCACAGGCAAAGCATCGTATAAGCACCATGCTTACATGAGGCTTGGCTACTTAGCTCAATTAATAAACTAGCAGGCTAAGCGCTCTATGAACCCACACACAAAAGTAATGATAACCTCAACTAAGCAAGATACATATTAAAAGTAAGCATAGCCATGTAGATAAGAATATGATGAATTTATAATAAGTCTTACAAGATGTGGAATTGAAGATACAAGGCTTTGCCGAGCCTCCAAGACTAGATCCGGAACTTGGGCATGAGCCCAACTTGACCCTCACTCCCGAGCTAGTAATCTACTACATTGGAGAGTCTAGATCTAATCCTCCTGGTGTATCTTGATCTCTGAATGAGAGGTATGAATTAGGGTTTCAGGGATGCCCTAGAGAGGGGGGAGGGGCTGCTATATATAGGCCAGAGTATCAATTCTAAACCCTCGGATCAAACCGACTTGAAAGAACGGTGTAGATGCAATCTAGGAGGCGGTGGAGAACCGACATTCAAAGGAGGGGCTGACAGGTGGGCCCCGAGGGCTAGGAGACCTGTAGGTGGGGTCGGCCAGCCCCACATGGAAGCCACCTACCCTTTGCTTTGGTGGTTTCTCTGGTAATCAACTTCTGATTCAAGTAAGTATCTTGTTTATATTGTTCTTTAGGTTCACGACTCTTTTGAGTGCTTTATTCCTGCACTAGAGGGAGTAGAGTATTAATCATAACTGTAAGCATGGTGCTTAGACTTAGGTTAATCATGGATATACCTTGCATTTCAGATCGATGGTAGATCACGTGTGTGACATCAGTACTATATAGCATTGTACTACATAGCATCATTGATCCTTTGTAGTCCACCTTCCGTCTGTAGGCGCACATAGGACGTGGTTGCGAAGGAAAGCATCCTCTACTGGTGTCTTTCCCTAGTAATGTCCCTAGTTGAACAGTAGAAGACATAGGCTTACCCAAGTCAGAACTAGAGAACCTCAGTTGTCCTCTCTACGCTCCTGTTTATCCTAACCTTGTTGCTACTCCTAGATAAATTGACCCTTAACATATTCACTACCCCTTGTTAAGTTAGACCATAGTTAGTCTCACACGTTTCCCTGTGGATATGATACTTGAAATACTTCTAGGTGAAAGCTACAGCGATATCTGTGCGCTTGCAGATTTATCTATGTGCGTTAAATATACCAACAAGCTTTCTAGAGCCGTTGCTGGGGAAACGGTTGCTGAATTAACTACAAGGCTAGCTTAACATTTTATCTTTTATTCTTTCTTTTATTTTAATTTTTCTTTTAGCATGGATTCCACTCCTACTTATCAATATGCTAAACCCATGAGCGCAAGCCTAAAGCCACCAGATTCCTCAGAGCCTATCATAACACCTGGTTATGAGCTGCGCCTATGTTTAATAAAACTGAATTGGGATAAATCCTTCTCGGAAGAAGGCAATGAAAACCCATACTCACACCTACGAGAGTTTAGGTAGATTTGTGCATGCTTGCTTATCGCAGGCATGTCTGACAAGACCTTAAGATGGAAGTTATTTCTATTCTCTTTGACGAGAAAAGCTAAAACATGGTATAGTCAAACCATAGGAAGTGTGCAAGGAGATTGGGAAATATAATGCTCTAAATTTTATTTATGTTTCTTTCCCATCTCTAAAGTGGTTAGCCTTCGTAAGGGGGTTCTAAATTTTAGACAACTAGAAGAAGAATCTCTTGGCACATCGTGGGATCATTTTCATGAACTCATCATCACTTGCCCAGCCCTTGCTATTCTAGGCCCAATGCTCCTTCAACATTTTTATATGGGTCTTAACAAGGATTCTGCGCAAACCCTTGATGCAGCCTGTAGAGGAGATTTCCTTCATTTGTCTACTAGTGAAGCAAGGACTATGCTTGATAGAATTAGTGAAAAGACTCCTTGCACTAGCATTCATAATGACATCCTCGAGGAAGAGAAGGAATCATCTCCCAAACAAGAAGAGAAAGTTTTGATAGCCATATCACAACCACTTCAATCCCAAGATTTAGCTATCAATCCCGAACCACCAATACCCCAAAATCATCCAAAGGAAGAAGGAATCCCACCTTTGGAAATCCCTATTGAAATTAAGGATGATCTCTTTGGTGCTAATATTGGGAGGACATTAAATTATCATATTCATAAGAGACCTTTGAGCAAATATAATTCAAATCCTCTCAAGAAGGGATCTCTGAAGAAGCGTCCTTATTCCCATATAGGACATTGGAAAGAATTCAAGGATGACATGTCTAGTGAACCCATAGAAGCAGAGCCAAGTCATTTAGCCAATTCTATCTTCTTCCCTTCTATGCCCACATTAGATGTCTCATTCGAACCCATCCTTGATACCGATGATCCCTCTTATGCTCTTTCTCCTAAGTCTCATGATGATCCTAGAAATCCACCAAGACACCCAAAGCATTGGAGTCATGAAGGCCACAAGGAAGTCCAAGAAGAGCAACAACAATGGCTGGAGGATATTAAGAACTCATGTGTTGTTGCCATTGAATGGATGGACGAGGCTTTAGATGAGATCAACCCGAGAGTCATCGATCTAGGAAATCTTGAACAATAAAACATCCAATGAATGTCATAGGCATGGAATGATGGAGACAATGTTTCTGCCTATAGACATTCATGAAGAAACACCCCTAGAGCTTGAAAAGGAAGATGACATCGATGAGCATGGGAGTTATTTCATGGTCACCTCATCAAATCCATGCTCGCATGAGAAATCTCCTGAATCAATTGGTATCTCCAACCATGCCACACATGAGATCTTCAACCCTCTCATTCTCCTTGTTCATAAAAACTTTGAAGGGTGGTTGTAGATGCATATATTTATCATAAATATTGTAGATCCCGTTGTGTGAATCTTGAGATAGGCACACAAAGGTTGGTGTTGGAGGGGAAACCACTTCACCAATTTGAAACACAATTAGAAGGTTTCCCAAGGACGAGCTTCTATCCTAAAACAAACACTTTTGGGAGATAACATGAGCTTTCACTTTTCAATGTAATGCCCTTGTGAAGTGAGCATAGAAACATAATTGTGAAAATATTCCTTCGGGTATTTTTGTCACTAACCATTCTAGGTTTTAAGTAAAAAGAATGAAGGATGACGACGCAAGGTATGTCCAACCCATTACCATGCAACATTTAATCACATCCATCCAAACTTGATTTTGCATTTGCAAAATTCAAGCATGGGGGATGGACTTCTCTAAAAAATCTCTTGCCATATTGCTAAATTTATCTTGGTTGTCTCTACCTTTAAACCATGCTTAGTTTGCTAAATAACAATCATGCTCTTCACCTCTATTTGAATAAAACTCTATAATGTTTTCATGCTACCTTTGTTTGCTATAGTATGCTTAAGGTTTAGAGTATGTTCATACATCTTTTAAATTAAGCATGGTGCTTAGTTTAGGAGTGCTGATCCTACTTCAGAAGGCTTTTTAAATTAAGTGTGGTGCTTAGGTTAAAATGCTTCCCTAGATTAAATTAGATAAGGTGTCTAGTTTGATTTTTGAACCAAGAATATGGTATAGTAGATACTGGTCATTTTGCTAGACTAACCCCTGTAGGAAACTCTTAATTCAATTTGGGTAAGTCACGAGATGAATTCAAATCAAAGATGAAGCAAGGCACATGGTGAACTCCAATAACTTTGCGCAAAGAAGACACAGCTCATTCATTAGGAATGAAAGAACTGTAAGTATCAAAAGTCATTCACTTTGTCTTCTGCTGCAAGTTACCTTTGCCTTGAGCTATGTCTGTATAGAACATGATAAACAAAAACTATGTTAAAATAATTCTAACACTATCTTTTCATTAGCATAGATGGAAATTACAAAATTCTAGACAAACAACATGTGTTTCAAAATTATATATTCCTTTAGGCATGTGTTGTCCACTACTCCTTTGCAGGCATAAAACAATGATTGAGGCAAAAGGTCTAACAAGGTGTCAAAAGATCAAAGAGCAGAAAGATGGCATGACAGAAGAATGAGAAAGAAAAGGTGTGAACTAGGAAACAAGAAGCTCATGAATAGCTCAAGCTGCGAGACTAGCCGAACAAGGAAAACTTCAAGGAAAAAGGAAGGACCATCACGAGTCATCTACCCTTCGTCACATGGTGTCATCACGCTCCAATGACAAAGATAACATCCTAAGGTAAATGGTCATTATTTAAAAAGTTTTTCCTTAATTCTGGTAGGCACATAAATAAGAAACAAACATGTTTGAGCTATAAATTTACTTGATCCAATCTGATTAACTCAACATGTTTAGTTCTTTAAACTTGTTCCTAGCACCACTTTCTTGAGCTCGTAATCTTAACCAAATGAGCTAAAACATTGCACATCCTTATCTCTAGAAGATGATAGTCATAATCATGTAAAGATTTATACATTATGTAAAGATAGATGATCCTTCCGTAGGTTAAGCAACTCAATCTTGTCTGCCAAATATACTTAAATGCTACATTCATGCACAATTTTCTGATCTTATCACCCATGATATAAATCAACAAAGCACATAACATCAACTTTATCTTGTTCAATGTGCCTAGGCTAGAGAAAAATAAGTAAAGTTTTAGTTCTATTGGTGTTTTCCCACCAACAGAGCCCATGCACTTGATCTCTATTTTGTCTTATGAGCAGGACACACTTCAAGCAAAGTGTGGGGAAGTTAATCGATCCCCCAATTTCTACAAGTAAAAGTTCTAAGCCTGTCAAACCAAAGTCCAAACTCAAAATCAAGACAGGTTTGGCAGAAAAAGGTGACATTACCATTGGAGGCGTCATCACAAGAATCATCATCTTCAGAGCAAACTGAAGAACTTGATCAATGACTTCACAAGGAGAAGTCCAGTTCGAAGGACTTAAAACACCAAACTCTCACCGAAAGAGCTAGCTTGGGGGAGAAGCACTCCCGTGTATCCAGATAAGTATTCTTTCCCCTTTTGTTTTAGTTTTTAATTCCTTTTAAATAGTTAAAAAATGATGAATGAAAAACAAAATAAAAAGGTATTTATATAATAAATATATATAGTTATAGTAATAATGTGTGATCTAGTAAAATTGAAAACAAAATAAAAGGTGTGTCTAGTTTGCTTTAATTTGTTTTTAAGAGTTGTTAGCAAATAAATAGGACTCAGAATAATCTCTTAAATGAAAATGATGAATAGTTTCTCTGATGTAATTCCTTTCAAGTACCTAGTTTTCAGCCTCGAACTCTCCTGGGTTTTGGATAAGATTGATTTGATATAAAGATTTACTCTAAACTTGAAACTTGTGGGTAGCGAATGATTGATCTAAGTCTAGGTAATTGATGGATATGATATGAGAAGGTCTGAGCTGTTGTTTATCTTGTTCCTAGTGACACTAAAGTTCTGGAGATTTAACTTTGAAAAACATAAAAATGCTATATGATGAGTTCCTGTATGACAAAGCTTGAATTTCCACCAGAGCCACACATGTTATTTAGGCTAGAAAAACTTCCACATATATGTTGCTTGCTTTTGCATTGAGTTTTGTCAAGCTTTGTTGACCCTTATGAGAGATTTGTCATGCTCTTAAAATCAAGATCATGTACACACCACCCACATATGCACTACTCCAACACTAGGGGTAGGCGCAGATATATGCCTTCCATCTAGATCCACCCAAAAATGTTTTACTCCTACACTGGGAGTGAATAACAAAAACATACTTGATAGGTTCTCCATTCACCAAATAAATGCTCCAAGTTCTTGTTGCTATCTCTCAAAATTTTGTTGCAGAAAAGAGACATGGGGCTATGCAAAAGTTATTCATAAAAAAGAGAAGAAAAAAAGAGTTGAAAAAATGGACAAGTGTCCGAGATATCTAAAACAATGGGTACTTAGATGCATGCCTAAAAAATAAAAAAAATAAAAAAAGATGAATAAGATAGCCCCTGCTCTCTAGCAAATGTTGCTAAGTTTCAAAAGAGAGATAAGTTTTCAAGGAGCATAGTGGAATTAGGTTAGCCACTATATATATATCAACCATATATTCCACACACAAGCACATCTTGATTTATTGTCTGACTCAACTCTCTTTGAATCCATTGTTTGACTTTACAATATATGCATTACAAGTATGCCCTAGCTTTCTCCCTGCCTATGAACTCCATATAAAGCCTTAGTAGTAGGAAGAGAAGAAGGCATAACATCATTATTGCCTTGGTGAGGATCCACAAATACCATATATATTGAGAGATTTGAGAGTGTCATACAATGAAATCTCTGAGTTTTATTTTGAAAACTTATAAAAAACTCCAAAACAATGGTGGAACAAAGAAACTTGAGACATAGTGCTTGACTTGATCGTTCTATCTTTCAATTACTCAAGACCCAAGTGAAGGATGAGAAGCCCCATGGTTGAAGGTAATATGGGTAAGTTTCAAAGTCGGATTAGTTTATTCTAATCTGGAGGAGAATTTTTTATTGAACACCTATGTACTTTTGAGGCGTGAAAGCATAGTAGCAACTCCTGATCCATTGCTAAGTTTAGCTTTGCTAAGGGACTAGCAAAGGTTAAGCTTCTGGGAGTTGTTGACGGTAGTTAACAACCATTATAAACCATCAATTAAACATGTATAAGGGCATAAATGTAAGCACCAATGAAGGTTTAGGGGTTTAAACTAATGAATTTCACAAACTTTGGGGATTTCATGACTGCAGGAGGATTTATTGAGAAAATAGCTCCCGGGACTACTGTCATACACTCCAAACGAGCAAACCGACGACAACAAGTGATTCTACCCATAACACCTACGAAAGTCGACTCAAGATGGAGCCCAAGCCTCGCCACCAGAAGGAGGAGCCCACCTGGCACCATAGTGGGCCACCAGGCCCACTAGGGAGGCCCTCGGCCCATGGGGGTGGCCCATCAGCCTCCACCGCCGCGTACTCCTTCCTACGATCTACACCATTGATTTTAAGGAGGTTTTAGGTCGGTTCATCCAACGGTGGTCGAGAGAGATGACGCAGATCGATGACGTGGCAATTCCTTGCCCCTTACTCCTCCTAGAGTCCTTGTCCGCTACTCTACCTCTAGCCAATATATAGCAGCCCCTACCCCCCTCCCTCATTAGATCCCTGACACCCTAATTCATATTCTCCTCATGAGGATCAGAGCTAGCTATCAAGAGAAGACTAGTCCTCTATAGGATTTAGTCTTATAATTAGAAATAGTGAGATAGAGAGTGAGGGAAGAGTTTGGAGGAGATGTCGGCCTGTCAGTGCTCTCTCTACAGCTTGTACCTTGGTGGATTCAAGTTCTAATTGAGCTTGCTTCTGAGATTTCTTTGGTAATCAACTTCTGATTCAAGTAAGTATCTTGTTTATATTGTTCTTCAGGTTCACAACTCTTTTGAGTGCTTTATTCCTGCACTAGAGGGAGTAGAGTATTAATCGTAAGTGTAAGCATGGTGCTTAGACTTAGGTTAATCGTGGATGCACCTTGCATTCCAGATCAGTGGTAGATCATGTGTGTGACATTAGTACTATGTAGCATTGTACTATATAGCATCGTTGATCCTTTGTAGTCCACCTCCCATCTGTAGGCGCCCATAGGACGCAGTTGCGAAGGAAGGCATCCTTTGCTGGTGTATTTCCCTAGTAATGTCCCTAGTTGAACAGTAGAAGACATAGGCTTACCCAAGTCAGAACTAGAGAACATCAGTTGTCCTCTCTAAGCTCCTGTTTATCCTAACCTTGTTGCTACTCCTAGATAAATTGACCCTTAACCTATTCACTACCCCTCATTAAGTTAGACCGTAGTTAGTCTCACACGTTTCCCTGTGGATACGATACTTGGAATACTTCTGGGTGAAAGCTACAGCGTTATTCGTGCGCTTGTGGATTTATCTATGTGCGTTAAATATACCAACAGTGAATATCCCCTTCCAAGGATAGATCAAATTGTAGATTCAACCTCCGGATGCGAATTGCTATGTTTTCTAGATGCCTATTCGGGATATGACCAAATTCGCATGTGCATAGACGACGAGAAAAAAACTGCATTTGTAACTCCTTTTGGCGTGTATTGTTATATTAAGATGCATTTTGGCCTCAAGAATGTTGAATCTACATATAAAAAATGTGTTCATATTGTTCTTGGAGGCCAAACCGGCCATAATGTGGAAGCATACATTAATGACATTGTTGTTAAAAGCAAATTCAAAGGTGATCTGATCGCCGATCTAGATGAAACTTTTAATAACTTATGTAAGAACAAGATGATGCTAAACCCTGATAAATGTTCTTTTGGCGTTTCCTTGGGTAAGCTACTCGGGTACTTAGTGTCTCATCGAGGCATCGAAGCTAACCCGAAGAAGGTCAAGGCTATCGATGACATGCAGTTTCCACACAACAAGAAAGAAGTCCAGAAGCTGGCTGGCATGATGGCAGCCCTGAGTCGATTTGTATCCAAGTCAGGTGAATGAGGTATGCCATATTATAAATTATTAAAGAAGCATGATGGTTTTCTTTGGAGTGAACAGGCCGAAGAAGCATTTCAGGCGTTCAAGCAATACTTGAAACAATTACATATACTTGTTCCTCCCAAAGATGGCGAAATCATGCTCCTTTATGTAACAGCAACTCTTATAGTTGTCAGCGCGGTCCTAGTGGTCGATCGTCAGGAAGAGAAGTCAGCAAAACAACACCCCATGTATTTTGTGAGCGAAGTACTACATGATGCCCGATCCAGGTACCCAAACATTCAAAAAATAATCTATGCCGTATTGATGTCTTCTCACAAACTTAAGCATTATTTCTTAAGTCAGAAGATCAAAGTGGTTTCTTTATACCCACTTGGTACCATTGTTCATAATCTAGATGCCGTTGGTAGAATCGCTCAATGGTCAGTCGAGTTAGGCCAATACGATATAGAGTTTGTGCCTAGAACTGCGATCAAATTGTAGGCTCTAGCTGATTTTGTTGTAGAATGGACAAATCTCGAACCTAAGGAGGTGGCTCAAAATCCCAAGCACTAGCTGATGTTCTACGATGGGGCAAAATGCAAGAATGGCGCATGGGCTGGTGTCGTCTTAATCTATCCAAAAGGGGATGCCATGAGGTACGCAATTCAAATTGATTTTACTAATCCTACTCCAACTAACAATATTACCGAGCATGAGGGACTATTAACTGGTTTACGAATTGCCATATCCTTGGGTGTCAAATGACTACTTGTGAAAGGGAATTTAGAAGTAGCCACTAAACAAACTAGCAAGGATTATCGAGCAACAAACAAGAACATGGCCGCATATTTACTAGCATATAGACGATTGGAATCTAAATTTGATAGGCTCGAGGTCCAATACATCCTGAGAAAACTAAACTCGGATGTTGACATGCTCTCTAGCTGGGCAGCAGAATGACAGCACCTACCAGGAGATGTCCTGGTCGAAGTGCTAACAAAACCCTCTATCCCGATGTCAAAGTCGGGTCCAAACCCCACGCTTGGTTCGTCGAGCGACGAGGCAATACTCAGCGAATTCCTTGGGAAGTCTATGTTGGGCGATACGGCTCGTGCTGCCACTCTAGTTGGAAATGGGGAGAACTAGATAGATCCAATTCGGGCGTACCTCACAAACCAGGCTACTCTAGTCGATGATATGAATATAGAACGAACCAGGCATAAAGACATGAGCTAACAAATGGTAGACGGTACCCTCTATAAGCGAGGGCAAAATGGGGTTCTTCTCAAGTATATTACGTAGGCCGAGGGCATTAGTTTGCTCCACGACATCCACGGAGGAATCTGTCGGTCCCATGTCTCTCACAGAACACTGGTCTGGAAAGCCTTTTGACAAGGGTTTTACTAGCCTATAGCGTTTGAAGATGCCACTAAGTTGGTTAGAACATGTGAAGCTTGTTAGTTTTTTAAATGGCAGATTCACCAACCTGCCCAAGCGTTAAACATGATCCCTCTATCTTGGCCATTTGCCACATGGGGCACCAACATCCTGGGTCGTTTTCCAAGAGCCCGGGGTGGTTACAGATTTCTAATTGTCGTGATCGATACTTTCACAAAGTGGGCTGAAGCCGAGCCAATAGGCCAGATAACCAAAGAGAATACAGTCAAATTTTTGCGGAGCATTGTATTGCATTTTGGCGTACCACACCGAATACTCTCGGATAATGGTACACAATTTACCAGCAAAAAAATTAAGAATTTTTGTGAAAGATATGCCATTAAGCATTATCGGTCCTCAGTCTACCACCCGATGACCAACGGTCAAGTAGAGCGTGCTAACGGTATAATTCTATAGGGAATCAAGACCCATATTTTTGATAGGCTTAGTGCCTACAATAAAAAATGGGTTGAAGAGCTCCCTACAGTTTTATGGGCAGTGCGCACTATAGCTAATCGAGCCACAGGCGAAACGACGTTTTTCCTTGTGTACGGGGCTAAAGAAAGTCCTTGCCCCTGAAGTCCGATTAAACTCGCCCTAAGTAGCGATGTTCTCTGAAGAAGAGCAATCTGATCGTCGGTACACCGATGTTGAACTCCTCGATGAAAAGCGTGATATAGCCGCATTCCGAGTAGAGAAGTATCAGTAAGCCCTTCAGAAATATCATAGCCAGTGTATACGCGGCCGGACGCTTGGCATCGGCAATCTGGTACTCAAAAGAGACCAACGCACAAAGGATAACACCAAGTTGACACCCCCATGGCAGGGTCCCTACATTGTAGTTGACACAGCCCGACCAGACGCGTACCGACTAGCAGAGATAAACGGAGATATGCTCCTGAATACATGGAACATGGATTAGCTACAACGCTTTTATGCATAATAAATTGCGTTCCTGATATTTTATGTATCCACATACTACCCTGATAAGTACATTATTTCTATTTCTCGATTAGTAGTAGTTTTGCTGAGCATATACGCTCGGGGGCTGGGGCTGGGACTGTTCAATTCCAATGATTTCTTTGACTAGTCTGTTACTCTTTATTCGGATAAGTTACTCATATCCAAATAAAGAGTCGGGGGCTATCATACTACTATTCACTAGTCTATAAAAATTCTCGATCATGCTAAGCCTAAATCAAGTAAACGGTTTCAACACACAGTACACAAACCATCTGAGTTTAGCTACTACAAGTGTAACTGTTCGCTTGATGATAGGTCAAAATAGCAAAAGTAAGAAGAATTATGTAAGACTAACAAAATAGTGCACTATAATACATCTCACAATGTTGCAGGGACAGGTAATGTTTCACTCTTCATCTTCCTCATCACTAACTGTAAGGTTCAGCTTCTCTACAAATGGCTCGAGCGCTGTCCGGCTCTCGTCAAAAAGTTCCTCGGCCTTACCTCCATCACAATTGTAACCCTGAGAAATCAGGCTTATATTAAGATCGGGCAGGTAACTTTTGAGGATGCCAATGGCATGCCCAGCCAAAGTGAGAGCTCCTTCTACTAGCTTTGCTTCAACATCTATATGACGATGCTCGGAAACCTCAAGCTTGTGCCGCAGTTCTTCGATCTCCTGCTCCAGAGTCGCCTTCTCACCCTCCAGGCGCCTGGTGTAGGCGACATGATCTACAAGCATGGCAAGGTTTGAGGCAAATTCCATGGCAAAGGTACTGATTTACATAAGCAAGTTGTTCACATACCCTCATTTGCATCCTGAAGAGTCTTCACCTCTTCCTCTAGTTGATCCACCACTACTTTGTAATGCTTGGCCGTGTCACTAGCTCTTTTCCACAAGCTTTGACAAGCTTTCAAACCCTCAATAAGTGGACCCATCTGGGAAGGGTCATCTTCGAGAACCATCTCCTCGTTCCCTAGGACCTTAACCTAGGTCGATAGCTCCAGGTTAGGCCTATCCGAGGTTGGGGCTGCATCAGAATTGTCACCTCTAGCTATCAAGCTTGGGGCTTCTTCTAACCTAGAAACATTGCCAGAAGACACATATGTCAAGAGGATACTTGGGACAAGCATATAACCACACAATTCAGTTCACTCATGGCTTAAAAGGGATGGAGCACTTAAGTTTTGGCGCTCGCCTAGCCGTCGGGTTGTTGGTTGTCGTGGTTGTTGCTTTCTCCTGAAGACAAACCTCCCATGTGCGTTTGATACTATCTAGATAAGAGAATGTCTCGAATAGCCTACCAAAGATTATCATAGTGGATACCTAGTCATGTCCGCGAAGCAGGTCTCTGATCGAGCGCTCTTCGCTAGCACCAGCTTGAGTCGCCACAGCCTTCGCACCCTCTCCAGACGGAGGGCTCTTGGATTTGCTCCTGGCTCTCTTGCTTTCTGGGAGGGTGATATGATCGGGTTCCCCTTGCGATCGGAGCTTCCTCTTCTCTACTTGAGGGACCGATTGGGCGGCCGATGCTATCTTGGGCTTCGTAGGCCCCTGGGCTGTGTCTCTCATCTTTTTCTTTGCCCGAGTTGTCCGTGGCTTGGGCGTAGGAGTCTTCTCGAGAGGAGCTTGCTCCTATGGCTGCTTCGCCCTGACTACCATCTGTTCTTGGGCAAATTTCGCCTCAATCTCTGCCTGCTCGTGCACCAGCTCATCCATGGAACTAGTAAGCTTAGAAGCTGGGGCTTGGGGAGCCTCTGCGGCGTCCCCTTCATCATCGCTCAAGGCAACACTTCCTGGGACGATGCCGATTCAGGGGCCGCCTGGCAAATACAAGGATTAAAATTATCCTGGCAATTTAAGGAAGATAGCTGAGAAAGGTTTAAGCAACTCACCGTGGGAGAAGGATTCTCGATGCAGTATGGCTGGGGGGCGCCCTCCCAGTCGGCCCAGTCTATGCCAAGGATGTACTTCACTCGACGAGTGATCTCCTCTAGCACTTCTGTGGAAGCAAGTGAAGGTTAAAATTACACACCAAAGGGTTAAGGCTTCCGAGTAAAGAGAAAAACCAGGTCGAGGTATATAACCTTCTCTCGACTCTGTGTTCAGATCCATAACCCCTGAGTAGGTGCAGGCCAAATCCCTATGCTTCAAGGGAATAATCCTCCACTGAGCAATGGCCTCGACTATGTGTGCGGCAGTCAATCCGGCCTCCCGGAGTGCCCAAACACACTCGATGTGGCCCCTCAACTTTTCAGTCATGATGGGGGGTGAGTACCAAGCCTCGTTGGTTATGGGCATTCTGTAATCAGCCTTGATAACATTCTTCTCTCAAAGATCAATGTAAAACCATTTCTCTGCAAAGCCCTTCCAGGAGGACTTAACCAGGAAGACAATGTACTCCCCCTTCTTCCTAAGGGAGAAGCCAACCGACCCAACAAACAGATTGTTGTCGTGGTACATGCCCAAGTAGAAGTAGTGCCATAAGCTGAGATAAGGCTTGACGCCAAGCCACGCCTCACACAGAATGGCAAAAACACTCAACATAGCGATAGCATTTAACAGCATCTAAGCAATCTTGATCTTATAGTGCCTACAGACTCGCTCCAAGAACATGGACGGTGGCACTCCAAATCCGCACTCACAATGTGCAATAAAGGTGGTGATTTGGAAGGTGTCAGGGGTTGGGTGTTTCTCACCTTGGGTAGCAGTCCACACGTACCCTTCTAGAAGCAGACCACTGAAAGGTCCTAATATGGCTAGAGGGGGGTGAATAGCCTATTTAAAAATCTACAAACCAACTAGAGCAATTTGGTTAGTATAACAAATAGTGAAATACAAACTTGCTCTAGCTCTACAAGGTTTGCAAGCCACATATCCAACAATTCTAGTTACTATGATTACTAGACACATAATTTGCTAAGTCACTACTCACTAAGAGCTCTCACACTTGCTACACTAAAAAGCTCCACTAGATGAATTCAAACTACAAAGCAAGCTCTCAATTCTAGATACACTAAAGAGCTTGCTACAACTAGTTTGCAAGAATATAAATGAGTGAGTAAGGTGATTATACCGCCGTGTAGAGGAGTGAACCAATCACAAGATGAATACTAAATCAATCACCGGGGGAATACCAAAGGGCAAGAGACAACCAATTTCCTACTGAGGTTCACATGCTTGCCAACACGCTACGTCCCCGTTGTGTTGACCTACACTTGGTGGTTCGGCGGCTAAGAGGTGTTGCACGAACCTCGTCCACATAATTGGACACCGCAAGAACCTACCCATAAGTGAGGTAACTCAATGACACGAGCAATCCACTAGGGTTACCTTTTGGCTCTCCGCCGAGAAGGCACAAGTCCCCTCACAATCACTGGGAGATGGCCACGAACAATCACCAACTCGTGCCAATCCTCCTTCGCTGCACCAAGCCGTCTAGGTGGTGGCAACCACCAAGAGCAACAATTGAATCCCGCAGCAAAACACGAATATCAAGTGCATCTAGATGCAATCACTCAAGTAATGCACTTGGATTCTCTCCTAGTCTCACAAAGATGATGAATTAATGATGGAGATGAGTGTGAGGTCTTTGGCTAAGCTCACAAGGTTGTTATGTCAATGCAAATGGCCAAGAGAGTGAGCTTGAGTCGGCCATGGGGCTTAAATAGAGAGCCCCCATGAATAGAGCCGTTGGCTCTGTGTTCCCTAAAAAATTAGGGCGACCGAACGCACCGGTCGGTTTGACCGGATGCAGGACCCCAGCGTCCGGTCCTCAGATCTTTGCCACGTGTCCCCTGCTTCAAATGCTGATTGTCCGATCTCAACGGTCATCAGAGCATTTAAGTTGTGACCAGACGCACTACAGTGTAGGACTAGACATAGGACCTCAGCGTCCGATCATTTCCAGTAAGGTTCTAGTCATGACCGGACGCGTCTGGTCATGCCCGACCGGACTCGCCCAGCGTCCGGTCACTCACTGTCCTCTCTATGCGCCGCCACATCAGCATGACCGAATGTTGAACAGTGTTTAGCCAGAGTCTAGTCGCCTGCTTCCGGTCAAGAGACCGAGGGCGACCTTCACTGCGCGCCACTGACCGGACGCAGGACCCCAGCGTCCGGTCACTACGTGACCAGCGTCCGATCACTGTATCTCAGTGACTATCACTTTCTTGATTTCACCAACTTCTCCACCCTTGTTCAAAAGTGCTAACCACCAAGTGTATCACCTTGTGCCCGTGTGTTAGCATATTTTCACAAACATTTTCAAGGGTATTAGCTTTCCACTAGATCTCAAATGCATATGCAATGAGTTAGAGCATAGTGACACTTTGATAACCGCATTTCGATACGAGTTTCACCCCTCTTAATAGTACGGCTATCAATCCTAAATGTGATCACACTCTCTAAGTGTCTCGATCACTAAACCAAAAAGCTCCTATCAATTTCACCTTTGCCATGAGCCTTTTGTTTTTCTTTCTTCTTTTCCAAACCCAAGCACTTGATCATCACCATGCCATCATCATCATCATGTCACGATCTTCATTTGCTTCATCACTTGGAGTAGTGCTACCTATCTCATAATCACTTTGATAAACTAGGTTAGTATTTAGGGTTTCATCAATTCACCAAAACCAAACTGCAGCTTTCAACCACGCGCCCTCAGTGTCTCTAGGTTTGTCTCCGACGTCGTCGAGGGGACCAA